>NW_028290860.1:0-66386 GCF_964205215.1 Stylophora pistillata
GCACAGCCTCTCACTCGCAGGCGTGCCACTACGGCCGCCGTGATCTGGCAGGAGGTGCGCGCCTACTCCCCAACTCCCCTGGGACTATCTACTTCACCCGGGAATAAGTTTTGGCCGCGTGGTGATGTGTTTCGTGGAAGTGGCAGGCGTGAGTACAAGGCTCAGCCCGTACACCTTGCACAGCCTCTCACTCTCACGCATGCCACTCCGTCGCCCGTGCTTTCCCGGAGTTGCGCGTCTATTGCCGAGGTTTCCCTGGGTCTAGTGCACCTGGGATTTCATTTTGGTGGCGTTGTCATGCGTTTGGTGGAAGTGGCAGGCGTGAGGACAAGGCTCACCGCCTTCTTTAGCACATGTGCCTCATAGTGCACAGCCTCTCACTCGCAGGCGTGCCACTACGGCCGCCGTGATTTGGCAGGAGGTGCCCGACTACTCTCCAACTCCCCTGGGACTATCTACTGCACCCGGGAATCCGTTTTGGCCGCGTGGTGATGTGTTTCGTGGAAGTGGCAGGCGTGAGTACAAGACTGACCGCCTTCTTTAGCACATGTGCCTCACAGTGCACAGCCTCTCAATTGCAGGCGTGCCACTACGGCTGCCGTGATTTGGCAGGAGGTGCCCGACTACTCTCCAACTCCCCTGGGACTATCTACTGCACCCGGGAACCCGTTCTTGCCGCGTAGTGATGTGTTTCGTGGAAGTGGCAGGCGTGAGTACAAGGCTCAGCCCTTACACCTTGCACAGCCTCTCACTCTCACGCATGCCACTTCGTCGCCCGTGCTTTCCCGGAGTTGCGCGTCTATTGCCGAGGTTTCCCTGCGTCTAGTGCACCTGGGATTTCATTTTGGTGGCGTTGTCATGCGTTTGGTGGAAGTGGCAGGCGTGAGTACAAGGCTCACCGCCTTCTTTAGCACATGTGCCTCATAGTGCACAGCCTCTCACTCGCAGGCGTGCCACTACGGCCGCCGTGATCTGGCAGGAGGTGCGCGCCTACTCCCCAACTCCCCTGGGACTATCTACTTCACCCGGGAATAAGTTTTGGCCGCGTGGTGATGTGTTTCGTGGAAGTGGCAGGCGTGAGTACAAGGCTCAGCCCGTACACCTTGCACAGCCTCTCACTCTCACGCATGCCACTCCGTCGCCCGTGCTTTCCCGGAGTTGCGCGTCTATTGCCGAGGTTTCCCTGGGTCTAGTGCACCTGGGATTTCATTTTGGTGGCGTTGTCATGCGTTTGGTGGAAGTGGCAGGCGTGAGTACAAGGCTCACCGCCTTCTTTAGCACATGTGCCTCATAGTGCACAGCCTCTCACTCGCAGGCGTGCCACTACGGCCGCCGTGATTTGGCAGGAGGTGCCCGACTACTCTCCAACTCCCCTGGGACTATCTACTGCACCCGGGAATCCGTTTTGGCCGCGTGGTGATGTGTTTCGTGGAAGTGGCAGGCGTGAGTACAAGACTGACCGCCTTCTTTAGCACATGTGCCTCACAGTGCACAGCCTCTCAATTGCAGGCGTGCCACTACGGCTGCCGTGATTTGGCAGGAGGTGCCCGACTACTCTCCAACTCCCCTGGGACTATCTACTGCACCCGGGAACCCGTTCTTGCCGCGTAGTGATGTGTTTCGTGGAAGTGGCAGGCGTGAGTACAAGGCTCAGCCCGTACACCTTGCACAGCCTCTCACTCTCACGCATGCCACTCCGTCGCCCGTGCTTTCCCGGAGTTGCGCGTCTATTGCCGAGGTTTCCCTGGGTCTAGTGCACCTGGGATTTCATTTTGGTGGCGTTGTCATGCGTTTGGTGGAAGTGGCAGGCGTGAGTACAAGGCTCACCGCCTTCTTTAGCACATGTGCCTCATAGTGCACAGCCTCTCACTCGCAGGCGTGCCACTACGGCCGCCGTGATCTGGCAGGAGGTGCGCGCCTACTCCCCAACTCCCCTGGGACTATCTACTTCACCCGGGAATAAGTTTTAGCCGCGTGGTGATGTGTTTCGTGGAAGTGGCAGGCGTGAGTACAAGGCTCAGCCCGTACACCTTGCACAGCCTCTCACTCTCACGCATGCCACTCCGTCGCCCGTGCTTTCCCGGAGTTGCGCGTCTATTGCCGAGGTTTCCCTGGGTCTAGTGCACCTGGGATTTCATTTTGGTGGCGTTGTCATGCGTTTGGTGGAAGTGGCAGGCGTGAGGACAAGGCTCACCGCCTTCTTTAGCACATGTGCCTCATAGTGCACAGCCTCTCACTCGCAGGCGTGCCACTACGGCCGCCGTGATTTGGCAGGAGGTGCCCGACTACTCTCCAACTCCCCTGGGACTATCTACTGCACCCGGGAATCCGTTTTGGCCGCGTGGTGATGTGTTTCGTGGAAGTGGCAGGCGTGAGTACAAGACTGACCGCCTTCTTTAGCACATGTGCCTCACAGTGCACAGCCTCTCAATTGCAGGCGTGCCACTACGGCTGCCGTGATTTGGCAGGAGGTGCCCGACTACTCTCCAACTCCCCTGGGACTATCTACTGCACCCGGAAACCCGTTCTTGCCGCGTAGTGATGTGTTTCGTGGAAGTGGCAGGCGTGAGTACAAGGCTCAGCCCTTACACCTTGCACAGCCTCTCACTCTCACGCATGCCACTTCGTCGCCCGTGCTTTCCCGGAGTTGCGCGTCTATTGCCGAGGTTTCCCTGCGTCTAGTGCACCTGGGATTTCATTTTGGTGGCGTTGTCATGCGTTTGGTGGAAGTGGCAGGCGTGAGTACAAGGCTCACCGCCTTCTTTAGCACATGTGCCTCATAGTGCACAGCCTCTCACTCGCAGGCGTGCCACTACGGCCGCCGTGATCTGGCAGGAGGTGCGCGCCTACTCCCCAACTCCCCTGGGACTATCTACTTCACCCGGGAATAAGTTTTGGCCGCGTGGTGATGTGTTTCGTGGAAGTGGCAGGCGTGAGTACAAGGCTCAGCCCGTACACCTTGCACAGCCTCTCACTCTCACGCATGCCACTCCGTCGCCCGTGCTTTCCCGGAGTTGCGCGTCTATTGCCGAGGTTTCCCTGGGTCTAGTGCACCTGGGATTTCATTTTGGTGGCGTTGTCATGCGTTTGGTGGAAGTGGCAGGCGTGAGTACAAGGCTCACCGCCTTCTTTAGCACATGTGCCTCATAGTGCACAGCCTCTCACTCGCAGGCGTGCCATTACGGCCGCCGTGATCTGGCAGGAGGTGCGCGCCTACTCCCCAACTCCCCTGGGACTATCTACTTCACCCGGGAATAAGTTTTGGCCGCGTGGTGATGTGTTTCGTGGAAGTGGCAGGCGTGAGTACAAGGCTCAGCCCGTACACCTTGCACAGCCTCTCACTCTCACGCATGCCACTCCGTCGCCCGTGCTTTCCCGGAGTTGCGCGTCTATTGCCGAGGTTTCCCTGGGTCTAGTGCACCTGGGATTTCATTTTGGTGGCGTTGTCATGCGTTTGGTGGAAGTGGCAGGCGTGAGGACAAGGCTCACCGCCTTCTTTAGCACATGTGCCTCATAGTGCACAGCCTCTCACTCGCAGGCGTGCCACTACGGCCGCCGTGATTTGGCAGGAGGTGCCCGACTACTCTCCAACTCCCCTGGGACTATCTACTGCACCCGGGAATCCGTTTTGGCCGCGTGGTGATGTGTTTCGTGGAAGTGGCAGGGGTGAGTACAAGACTGACCGCCTTCTTTAGCACATGTGCCTCACAGTGCACAGCCTCTCAATTGCAGGCGTGCCACTACGGCTGCCGTGATTTGGCAGGAGGTGCCCGACTACTCTCCAACTCCCCTGGGACTATCTACTGCACCCGGGAACCCGTTCTTGCCGCGTAGTGATGTGTTTCGTGGAAGTGGCAGGCGTGAGTACAAGGCTCAGCCCGTACACCTTGCACAGCCTCTCACTCTCACGCATGCCACTCCGTCGCCCGTGCTTTCCCGGAGTTGCGCGTCTATTGCCGAGGTTTCCCTGGGTCTAGTGCACCTGGGATTTCATTTTGGTGGCGTTGTCATGCGTTTGGTGGAAGTGGCAGGCGTGAGTACAAGGCTCACCGCCTTCTTTAGCACATGTGCCTCATAGTGCACAGCCTCTCACTCGCAGGCGTGCCACTACGGCCGCCGTGATCTGGCAGGAGGTGCGCGCCTACTCCCCAACTCCCCTGGGACTATCTACTTCACCCGGGAATAAGTTTTGGCCGCGTGGTGATGTGTTTCGTGGAAGTGGCAGGCGTGAGTACAAGGCTCAGCCCGTACACCTTGCACAGCCTCTCACTCTCACGCATGCCACTCCGTCGCCCGTGCTTTCCCGGAGTTGCGCGTCTATTGCCGAGGTTTCCCTGGGTCTAGTGCACCTGGGATTTCATTTTGGTGGCGTTGTCATGCGTTTGGTGGAAGTGGCAGGCGTGAGGACAAGGCTCACCGCCTTCTTTAGCACATGTGCCTCATAGTGCACAGCCTCTCACTCGCAGGCGTGCCACTACGGCCGCCGTGATTTGGCAGGAGGTGCCCGACTACTCTCCAACTCCCCTGGGACTATCTACTGCACCCGGGAATCCGTTTTGGCCGCGTGGTGATGTGTTTCGTGGAAGTGGCAGGCGTGAGTACAAGACTGACCGCCTTCTTTAGCACATGTGCCTCACAGTGCACAGCCTCTCAATTGCAGGCGTGCCACTACGGCTGCCGTGATTTGGCAGGAGGTGCCCGACTACTCTCCAACTCCCCTGGGACTATCTACTGCACCCGGGAACCCGTTCTTGCCGCGTAGTGATGTGTTTCGTGGAAGTGGCAGGCGTGAGTACAAGGCTCAGCCCTTACACCTTGCACAGCCTCTCACTCTCACGCATGCCACTTCGTCGCCCGTGCTTTCCCGGAGTTGCGCGTCTATTGCCGAGGTTTCCCTGCGTCTAGTGCACCTGGGATTTCATTTTGGTGGCGTTGTCATGCGTTTGGTGGAAGTGGCAGGCGTGAGTACAAGGCTCACCGCCTTCTTTAGCACATGTGCCTCATAGTGCACAGCCTCTCACTCGCAGGCGTGCCACTACGGCCGCCGTGATCTGGCAGGAGGTGCGCGCCTACTCCCCAACTCCCCTGGGACTATCTACTTCACCCGGGAATAAGTTTTGGCCGCGTGGTGATGTGTTTCGTGGAAGTGGCAGGCGTGAGTACAAGGCTCAGCCCGTACACCTTGCACAGCCTCTCACTCTCACGCATGCCACTCCGTCGCCCGTGCTTTCCCGGAGTTGCGCGTCTATTGCCGAGGTTTCCCTGGGTCTAGTGCACCTGGGATTTCATTTTGGTGGCGTTGTCATGCGTTTGGTGGAAGTGGCAGGCGTGAGTACAAGGCTCACCGCCTTCTTTAGCACATGTGCCTCATAGTGCACAGCCTCTCACTCGCAGGCGTGCCACTACGGCCGCCGTGATTTGGCAGGAGGTGCCCGACTACTCTCCAACTCCCCTGGGACTATCTACTGCACCCGGGAATCCGTTTTGGCCGCGTGGTGATGTGTTTCGTGGAAGTGGCAGGCGTGAGTACAAGACTGACCGCCTTCTTTAGCACATGTGCCTCACAGTGCACAGCCTCTCAATTGCAGGCGTGCCACTACGGCTGCCGTGATTTGGCAGGAGGTGCCCGACTACTCTCCAACTCCCCTGGGACTATCTACTGCACCCGGGAACCCGTTCTTGCCGCGTAGTGATGTGTTTCGTGGAAGTGGCAGGCGTGAGTACAAGGCTCAGCCCGTACACCTTGCACAGCCTCTCACTCTCACGCATGCCACTCCGTCGCCCGTGCTTTCCCGGAGTTGCGCGTCTATTGCCGAGGTTTCCCTGGGTCTAGTGCACCTGGGATTTCATTTTGGTGGCGTTGTCATGCGTTTGGTGGAAGTGGCAGGCGTGAGTACAAGGCTCACCGCCTTCTTTAGCACATGTGCCTCATAGTGCACAGCCTCTCACTCGCAGGCGTGCCACTACGGCCGCCGTGATCTGGCAGGAGGTGCGCGCCTACTCCCCAACTCCCCTGGGACTATCTACTTCACCCGGGAATAAGTTTTGGCCGCGTGGTGATGTGTTTCGTGGAAGTGGCAGGCGTGAGTACAAGGCTCAGCCCGTACACCTTGCACAGCCTCTCACTCTCACGCATGCCACTCCGTCGCCCGTGCTTTCCCGGAGTTGCGCGTCTATTGCCGAGGTTTCCCTGGGTCTAGTGCACCTGGGATTTCATTTTGGTGGCGTTGTCATGCGTTTGGTGGAAGTGGCAGGCGTGAGGACAAGGCTCACCGCCTTCTTTAGCACATGTGCCTCATAGTGCACAGCCTCTCACTCGCAGGCGTGCCACTACGGCCGCCGTGATTTGGCAGGAGGTGCCCGACTACTCTCCAACTCCCCTGGGACTATCTACTGCACCCGGGAATCCGTTTTGGCCGCGTGGTGATGTGTTTCGTGGAAGTGGCAGGCGTGAGTACAAGACTGACCGCCTTCTTTAGCACATGTGCCTCACAGTGCACAGCCTCTCAATTGCAGGCGTGCCACTACGGCTGCCGTGATTTGGCAGGAGGTGCCCGACTACTCTCCAACTCCCCTGGGACTATCTACTGCACCCGGGAACCCGTTCTTGCCGCGTAGTGATGTGTTTCGTGGAAGTGGCAGGCGTGAGTACAAGGCTCAGCCCTTACACCTTGCACAGCCTCTCACTCTCACGCATGCCACTTCGTCGCCCGTGCTTTCCCGGAGTTGCGCGTCTATTGCCGAGGTTTCCCTGCGTCTAGTGCACCTGGGATTTCATTTTGGTGGCGTTGTCATGCGTTTGGTGGAAGTGGCAGGCGTGAGTACAAGGCTCACCGCCTTCTTTAGCACATGTGCCTCATAGTGCACAGCCTCTCACTCGCAGGCGTGCCACTACGGCCGCCGTGATCTGGCAGGAGGTGCGCGCCTACTCCCCAACTCCCCTGGGACTATCTACTTCACCCGGGAATAAGTTTTGGCCGCGTGGTGATGTGTTTCGTGGAAGTGGCAGGCGTGAGTACAAGGCTCAGCCCGTACACCTTGCACAGCCTCTCACTCTCACGCATGCCACTCCGTCGCCCGTGCTTTCCCGGAGTTGCGCGTCTATTGCCGAGGTTTCCCTGGGTCTAGTGCACCTGGGATTTCATTTTGGTGGCGTTGTCATGCGTTTGGTGGAAGTGGCAGGCGTGAGTACAAGGCTCACCGCCTTCTTTAGCACATGTGCCTCATAGTGCACAGCCTCTCACTCGCAGGCGTGCCACTACGGCCGCCGTGATTTGGCAGGAGGTGCCCGACTACTCTCCAACTCCCCTGGGACTATCTACTGCACCCGGGAATCCGTTTTGGCCGCGTGGTGATGTGTTTCGTGGAAGTGGCAGGCGTGAGTACAAGACTGACCGCCTTCTTTAGCACATGTGCCTCACAGTGCACAGCCTCTCAATTGCAGGCGTGCCACTACGGCTGCCGTGATTTGGCAGGAGGTGCCCGACTACTCTCCAACTCCCCTGGGACTATCTACTGCACCCGGGAACCCGTTCTTGCCGCGTAGTGATGTGTTTCGTGGAAGTGGCAGGCGTGAGTACAAGGCTCAGCCCGTACACCTTGCACAGCCTCTCACTCTCACGCATGCCACTCCGTCGCCCGTGCTTTCCCGGAGTTGCGCGCCTATTGCCGAGGTTTCCCTGGGTCTAGTGCACCTGGGATTTCATTTTGGTGGCGTTGTCATGCGTTTGGTGGAAGTGGCAGGCGTGAGTACAAGGCTCACCGCCTTCTTTAGCACATGTGCCTCATAGTGCACAGCCTCTCACTCGCAGGCGTGCCACTACGGCCGCCGTGATCTGGCAGGAGGTGCGCGCCTACTCCCCAACTCCCCTGGGACTATCTACTTCACCCGGGAATAAGTTTTGGCCGCGTGGTGATGTGTTTCGTGGAAGTGGCAGGCGTGAGTACAAGGCTCAGCCCGTACACCTTGCACAGCCTCTCACTCTCACGCATGCCACTCCGTCGCCCGTGCTTTCCCGGAGTTGCGCGTCTATTGCCGAGGTTTCCCTGGGTCTAGTGCACCTGGGATTTCATTTTGGTGGCGTTGTCATGCGTTTGGTGGAAGTGGCAGGCGTGAGGACAAGGCTCACCGCCTTCTTTAGCACATGTGCCTCATAGTGCACAGCCTCTCACTCGCAGGCGTGCCACTACGGCCCCCGTGATTTGGCAGGAGGGGCCCGACTACTCTCCAACTCCCCTGGGACTATCTACTGCACCCGGGAATCCGTTTTGGCCGCGTGGTGATGTGTTTCGTGGAAGTGGCAGGCGTGAGTACAAGACTGACCGCCTTCTTTAGCACATGTGCCTCACAGTGCACAGCCTCTCAATTGCAGGCGTGCCACTACGGCTGCCGTGATTTGGCAGGAGGTGCCCGATTACTCTCCAACTCCCCTGGGACTATCTACTGCACCCGGGAACCCGTTCTTGCCGCGTAGTGATGTGTTTCGTGGAAGTGGCAGGCGTGAGTACAAGGCTCAGCCCTTACACCTTGCACAGCCTCTCACTCTCACGCATGCCACTTCGTCGCCCGTGCTTTCCCGGAGTTGCGCGTCTATTGCCGAGGTTTCCCTGCGTCTAGTGCACCTGGGATTTCATTTTGGTGGCGTTGTCATGCGTTTGGTGGAAGTGGCAGGCGTGAGTACAAGGCTCACCGCCTTCTTTAGCACATGTGCCTCATAGTGCACAGCCTCTCACTCGCAGGCGTGCCACTACGGCCGCCGTGATCTGGCAGGAGGTGCGCGCCTACTCCCCAACTCCCCTGGGACTATCTACTTCACCCGGGAATAAGTTTTGGCCGCGTGGTGATGTGTTTCGTGGAAGTGGCAGGCGTGAGTACAAGGCTCAGCCCGTACACCTTGCACAGCCTCTCACTCTCACGCATGCCACTCCGTCGCCCGTGCTTTCCCGGAGTTGCGCGTCTATTGCCGAGGTTTCCCTGGGTCTAGTGCACCTGGGATTTCATTTTGGTGGCGTTGTCATGCGTTTGGTGGAAGTGGCAGGCGTGAGTACAAGGCTCACCGCCTTCTTTAGCACATGTGCCTCATAGTGCACAGCCTCTCACTCGCAGGCGTGCCACTACGGCCGCCGTGATCTGGCAGGAGGTGCGCGCCTACTCCCCAACTCCCCTGGGACTATCTACTTCACCCGGGAATAAGTTTTGGCCGCGTGGTGATGTGTTTCGTGGAAGTGGCAGGCGTGAGTACAAGGCTCAGCCCGTACACCTTGCACAGCCTCTCACTCTCACGCATGCCACTCCGTCGCCCGTGCTTTCCCGGAGTTGCGCGTCTATTGCCGAGGTTTCCCTGGGTCTAGTGCACCTGGGATTTCATTTTGGTGGCGTTGTCATGCGTTTGGTGGAAGTGGCAGGCGTGAGGACAAGGCTCACCGCCTTCTTTAGCACATGTGCCTCATAGTGCACAGCCTCTCACTCGCAGGCGTGCCACTACGGCCGCCGTGATTTGGCAGGAGGTGCCCGACTACTCTCCAACTCCCCTGGGACTATCTACTGCACCCGGGAATCCGTTTTGGCCGCGTGGTGATGTGTTTCGTGGAAGTGGCAGGCGTGAGTACAAGACTGACCGCCTTCTTTAGCACATGTGCCTCACAGTGCACAGCCTCTCAATTGCAGGCGTGCCACTACGGCTGCCGTGATTTGGCAGGAGGTGCCCGACTACTCTCCAACTCCCCTGGGACTATCTACTGCACCCGGGAACCCGTTCTTGCCGCGTAGTGATGTGTTTCGTGGAAGTGGCAGGCGTGAGTACAAGGCTCAGCCCGTACACCTTGCACAGCCTCTCACTCTCACGCATGCCACTCCGTCGCCCGTGCTTTCCCGGAGTTGCGCGTCTATTGCCGAGGCTTCCCTGGGTCTAGTGCACCTGGGATTTCATTTTGGTGGCGTTGTCATGCGTTTGGTGGAAGTGGCAGGCGTGAGTACAAGGCTCACCGCCTTCTTTAGCACATGTGCCTCATAGTGCACAGCCTCTCACTCGCAGGCGTGCCACTACGGCCGCCGTGATCTGGCAGGAGGTGCGCGCCTACTCCCCAACTCCCCTGGGACTATCTACTTCACCCGGGAATAAGTTTTGGCCGCGTGGTGATGTGTTTCGTGGAAGTGGCAGGCGTGAGTACAAGGCTCAGCCCGTACACCTTGCACAGCCTCTCACTCTCACGCATGCCACTCCGTCGCCCGTGCTTTCCCGGAGTTGCGCGTCTATTGCCGAGGTTTCCCTGGGTCTAGTGCACCTGGGATTTCATTTTGGTGGCGTTGTCATGCGTTTGGTGGAAGTGGCAGGCGTGAGGACAAGGCTCACAACCTTCTTTAGCACATGTGCCTCATAGTGCACAGCCTCTCACTCGCAGGCGTGCCACTACGGCCGCCGTGATTTGGCAGGAGGTGCCCGACTACTCTCCAACTCCCCTGGGACTATCTACTGCACCCGGGAATCCGTTTTGGCCGCGTGGTGATGTGTTTCGTGGAAGTGGCAGGCGTGAGGACAAGACTGACCGCCTTCCTTAGCACATGTGCCTCACAGTGCACAGCCTCTCAATTGCAGGCGTGCCACTACGGCTGCCGTGATTTGGCAGGAGGTGCCCGACTACTCTCCAACTCCCCTGGGACTATCTACTGCACCCGGGAACCCGTTCTTGCCGCGTAGTGATGTGTTTCGTGGAAGTGGCAGGCGTGAGTACAAGGCTCAGCCCTTACACCTTGCACAGCCTCTCACTCTCACGCATGCCACTTCGTCGCCCGTGCTTTCCCGGAGTTGCGCGTCTATTGCCGAGGTTTCCCTGCGTCTAGTGCACCTGGGATTTCATTTTGGTGGCGTTGTCATGCGTTTGGTGGAAGTGGCAGGCGTGAGTACAAGGCTCACCGCCTTCTTTAGCACATGTGCCTCATAGTGCACAGCCTCTCACTCGCAGGCGTGCCACTACGGCCGCCGTGATCTGGCAGGAGGTGCGCGCCTACTCCCCAACTCCCCTGGGACTATCTACTTCACCCGGGAATAAGTTTTGGCCGCGTGGTGATGTGTTTCGTGGAAGTGGCAGGCGTGAGTACAAGGCTCAGCCCGTACACCTTGCACAGCCTCTCACTCTCACGCATGCCACTCCGTCGCCCGTGCTTTCCTGGAGTTGCGCGTCTATTGCCGAGGTTTCCCTGGGTCTAGTGCACCTGGGATTTCATTTTGGTGGCGTTGTCATGCGTTTGGTGGAAGTGGCAGGCGTGAGTACAAGGCTCACCGCCTTCTTTAGCACATGTGCCTCATAGTGCACAGCCTCTCACTCGCAGGCGTGCCACTACGGCCGCCGTGATTTGGCAGGAGGTGCCCGACTACTCTCCAACTCCCCTGGGACTATCTACTGCACCCGGGAATCCGTTTTGGCCGCGTGGTGATGTGTTTCGTGGAAGTGGCAGGCGTGAGTACAAGACTGACCGCCTTCTTTAGCACATGTGCCTCACAGTGCACAGCCTCTCAATTGCAGGCGTGCCACTACGGCTGCCGTGATTTGGCAGGAGGTGCCCGACTACTCTCCAACTCCCCTGGGACTATCTACTGCACCCGGGAACCCGTTCTTGCCGCGTAGTGATGTGTTTCGTGGAAGTGGCAGGCGTGAGTACAAGGCTCAGCCCGTACACCTTGCACAGCCTCTCACTCTCACGCATGCCACTCCGTCGCCCGTGCTTTCCCGGAGTTGCGCGTCTATTGCCGAGGTTTCCCTGGGTCTAGTGCACCTGGGATTTCATTTTGGTGGCGTTGTCATGCGTTTGGTGGAAGTGGCAGGCGTGAGTACAAGGCTCACCGCCTTCTTTAGCACATGTGCCTCATAGTGCACAGCCTCTCACTCGCAGGCGTGCCACTACGGCCGCCGTGATCTGGCAGGAGGTGCGCGCCTACTCCCCAACTCCCCTGGGACTATCTACTTCACCCGGGAATAAGTTTTGGCCGCGTGGTGATGTGTTTCGTGGAAGTGGCAGGCGTGAGTACAAGGCTCAGCCCGTACACCTTGCACAGCCTCTCACTCTCACGCATGCCACTCCGTCGCCCGTGCTTTCCCGGAGTTGCGCGTCTATTGCCGAGGTTTCCCTGGGTCTAGTGCACCTGGGATTTCATTTTGGTGGCGTTGTCATGCGTTTGGTGGAAGTGGCAGGCGTGAGGACAAGGCTCACCGCCTTCTTTAGCACATGTGCCTCATAGTGCACAGCCTCTCACTCGCAGGCGTGCCACTACGGCCGCCGTGATTTGGCAGGAGGTGCCCGACTACTCTCCAACTCCCCTGGGACTATCTAGTGCACCCGGGAATCCGTTTTGGCCGCGTGGTGATGTGTTTCGTGGAAGTGGCAGGCGTGAGTACAAGACTGACCGCCTTCTTTAGCACATGTGCCTCACAGTGCACAGCCTCTCAATTGCAGGCGTGCCACTACGGCTGCCGTGATTTGGCAGGAGGTGCCCGACTACTCTCCAACTCCCCTGGGACTATCTACTGCACCCGGGAACCCGTTCTTGCCGCGTAGTGATGTGTTTCGTGGAAGTGGCAGGCGTGAGTACAAGGCTCAGCCCTTACACCTTGCACAGCCTCTCACTCTCACGCATGCCACTTCGTCGCCCGTGCTTTCCCGGAGTTGCGCGTCTATTGCCGAGGTTTCCCTGCGTCTAGTGCACCTGGGATTTCATTTTGGTGGCGTTGTCATGCGTTTGGTGGAAGTGGCAGGCGTGAGTACAAGGCTCACCGCCTTCTTTAGCACATGTGCCTCATAGTGCACAGCCTCTCACTCGCAGGCGTGCCACTACGGCCGCCGTGATCTGGCAGGAGGTGCGCGCCTACTCCCCAACTCCCCTGGGACTATCTACTTCACCCGGGAATAAGTTTTGGCCGCGTGGTGATGTGTTTCGTGGAAGTGGCAGGCGTGAGTATAAGGCTCAGCCCGTACACCTTGCACAGCCTCTCACTCTCACGCATGCCACTCCGTCGCCCGTGCTTTCCCGGAGTTGCGCGTCTATTGCCGAGGTTTCCCTGGGTCTAGTGCACCTGGGATTTCATTTTGGTGGCGTTGTCATGCGTTTGGTGGAAGTGGCAGGCGTGAGGACAAGGCTCACCGCCTTCTTTAGCACATGTGCCTCATAGTGCACAGCCTCTCACTCGCAGGCGTGCCACTACGGCCGCCGTGATTTGGCAGGAGGTGCCCGACTACTCTCCAACTCCCCTGGGACTATCTACTGCACCCGGGAATCCGTTTTGGCCGCGTGGTGATGTGTTTCGTGGAAGTGGCAGGCGTGAGTACAAGACTGACCGCCTTCTTTAGCACATGTGCCTCACAGTGCACAGCCTCTCAATTGCAGGCGTGCCACTACGGCTGCCGTGATTTGGCAGGAGGTGCCCGACTACTCTCCAACTCCCCTGGGACTATCTACTGCACCCGGGAACCCGTTCTTGCCGCGTAGTGATGTGTTTCGTGGAAGTGGCAGGCGTGAGTACAAGGCTCAGCCCGTACACCTTGCACAGCCTCTCACTCTCACGCATGCCACTCCGTCGCCCGTGCTTTCCCGGAGTTGCGCGTCTATTGCCGAGGTTTCCCTGGGTCTAGTGCACCTGGGATTTCATTTTGGTGGCGTTGTCATGCGTTTGGTGGAAGTGGCAGGCGTGAGTACAAGGCTCACCGCCTTCTTTAGCACATGTGCCTCATAGTGCACAGCCTCTCACTCGCAGGCGTGCCACTACGGCCGCCGTGATCTGGCAGGAGGTGCGCGCCTACTCCCCAACTCCCCTGGGACTATCTACTTCACCCGGGAATAAGTTTTGGCCGCGTGGTGATGTGTTTCGTGGAAGTGGCAGGCGTGAGTACAAGGCTCAGCCCGTACACCTTGCACAGCCTCTCACTCTCACGCATGCCACTCCGTCGCCCGTGCTTTCCCGGAGTTGCGCGTCTATTGCCGAGGTTTCCCTGGGTCTAGTGCACCTGGGATTTCATTTTGGTGGCGTTGTCATGCGTTTGGTGGAAGTGGCAGGCGTGAGGACAAGGCTCACCGCCTTCTTTAGCACATGTGCCTCATAGTGCACAGCCTCTCACTCGCAGGCGTGCCACTACGGCCGCCGTGATTTGGCAGGAGGTGCCCGACTACTCTCCAACTCCCCTGGGACTATCTACTGCACCCGGGAATCCGTTTTGGCCGCGTGGTGATGTGTTTCGTGGAAGTGGCAGGCGTGAGTACAAGACTGACCGCCTTCTTTAGCACATGTGCCTCACAGTGCACAGCCTCTCAATTGCAGGCGTGCCACTACGGCTGCCGTGATTTGGCAGGAGGTGCCCGACTACTCTCCAACTCCCCTGGGACTATCTATTGCACCCGGGAACCCGTTCTTGCCGCGTAGTGATGTGTTTCGTGGAAGTGGCACGCGTGAGTACAAGGCTCAGCCCTTACACCTTGCACAGCCTCTCACTCTCACGCATGCCACTTCGTCGCCCGTGCTTTCCCGGAGTTGCGCGTCTATTGCCGAGGTTTCCCTGCGTCTAGTGCACCTGGGATTTCATTTTGGTGGCGTTGTCATGCGTTTGGTGGAAGTGGCAGGCGTGAGTACAAGGCTCACCGCCTTCTTTAGCACATGTGCCTCATAGTGCACAGCCTCTCACTCGCAGGCGTGCCACTACGGCCGCCGTGATCTGGCAGGAGGTGCGCGCCTACTCCCCAACTCCCCTGGGACTATCTACTTCACCCGGGAATAAGTTTTGGCCGCGTGGTGATGTGTTTCGTGGAAGTGGCAGGCGTGAGTACAAGGCTCAGCCCGTACACCTTGCACAGCCTCTCACTCTCACGCATGCCACTCCGTCGCCCGTGCTTTCCCGGAGTTGCGCGTCTATTGCCGAGGTTTCCCTGGGTCTAGTGCACCTGGGATTTCATTTTGGTGGCGTTGTCATGCGTTTGGTGGAAGTGGCAGGCGTGAGTACAAGGCTCACCGCCTTCTTTAGCACATGTGCCTCATAGTGCACAGCCTCTCACTCGCAGGCGTGCCACTACGGCCGCCGTGATCTGGCAGGAGGTGCGCGCCTACTCCCCAACTCCCCTGGGACTATCTACTTCACCCGGGAATAAGTTTTGGCCGCGTGGTGATGTGTTTCGTGGAAGTGGCAGGCGTGAGTACAAGGCTCAGCCCGTACACCTTGCACAGCCTCTCACTCTCACGCATGCCACTCCGTCGCCCGTGCTTTCCCGGAGTTGCGCGTCTATTGCCGAGGTTTCCCTGGGTCTAGTGCACCTGGGATTTCATTTTGGTGGCGTTGTCATGCGTTTGGTGGAAGTGGCAGGCGTGAGGACAAGGCTCACCGCCTTCTTTAGCACATGTGCCTCATAGTGCACAGCCTCTCACTCGCAGGCGTGCCACTACGGCCGCCGTGATTTGGCAGGAGGTGCCCGACTACTCTCCAACTCCCCTGGGACTATCTACTGCACCCGGGAATCCGTTTTGGCCGCGTGGTGATGTGTTTCGTGGAAGTGGCAGGCGTGAGTACAAGACTGACCGCCTTCTTTAGCACATGTGCCTCACAGTGCACAGCCTCTCAATTGCAGGCGTGCCACTACGGCTGCCGTGATTTGGCAGGAGGTGCCCGACTACTCTCCAACTCCCCTGGGACTATCTACTGCACCCGGGAACCCGTTCTTGCCGCGTAGTGATGTGTTTCGTGGAAGTGGCAGGCGTGAGTACAAGGCTCAGCCCGTACACCTTGCACAGCCTCTCACTCTCACGCATGCCACTCCGTCGCCCGTGCTTTCCCGGAGTTGCGCGTCTATTGCCGAGGTTTCCCTGGGTCTAGTGCACCTGGGATTTCATTTTGGTGGCGTTGTCATGCGTTTGGTGGAAGTGGCAGGCGTGAGTACAAGGCTCACCGCCTTCTTTAGCACATGTGCCTCATAGTGCACAGCCTCTCACTCGCAGGCGTGCCACTACGGCCGCCGTGATCTGGCAGGAGGTGCGCGCCTACTCCCCAACTCCCCTGGGACTATCTACTTCACCCGGGAATAAGTTTTGGCCGCGTGGTGATGTGTTTCGTGGAAGTGGCAGGCGTGAGTACAAGGCTCAGCCCGTACACCTTGCACAGCCTCTCACTCTCACGCATGCCACTCCGTCGCCCGTGCTTTCCCGGAGTTGCGCGTCTATTGCCGAGGTTTCCCTGGGTCTAGTGCACCTGGGATTTCATTTTGGTGGCGTTGTCATGCGTTTGGTGGAAGTGGCAGGCGTGAGGACAAGGCTCACCGCCTTCTTTAGCACATGTGCCTCATAGTGCACAGCCTCTCACTCGCAGGCGTGCCACTACGGCCGCCGTGATTTGGCAGGAGGTGCCCGACTACTCTCCAACTCCCCTGGGACTATCTACTGCACCCGGGAATCCGTTTTGGCCGCGTGGTGATGTGTTTCGTGGAAGTGGCAGGCGTGAGTACAAGACTGACCGCCTTCTTTAGCACATGTGCCTCACAGTGCACAGCCTCTCAATTGCAGGCGTGCCACTACGGCTGCCGTGATTTGGCAGGAGGTGCCCGACTACTCTCCAACTCCCCTGGGACTATCTACTGCACCCGGGAACCCGTTCTTGCCGCGTAGTGATGTGTTTCGTGGAAGTGGCAGGCGTGAGTACAAGGCTCAGCCCTTACACCTTGCACAGCCTCTCACTCTCACGCATGCCACTTCGTCGCCCGTGCTTTCCCGGAGTTGCGCGTCTATTGCCGAGGTTTCCCTGCGTCTAGTGCACCTGGGATTTCATTTTGGTGGCGTTGTCATGCGTTTGGTGGAAGTGGCAGGCGTGAGTACAAGGCTCACCGCCTTCTTTAGCACATGTCCCTCATAGTGCACAGCCTCTCACTCGCAGGCGTGCCACTACGGCCGCCGTGATCTGGCAGGAGGTGCGCGCCTACTCCCCAACTCCCCTGGGACTATCTACTTCACCCGGGAATAAGTTTTGGCCGCGTGGTGATGTGTTTCGTGGAAGTGGCAGGCGTGAGTACAAGGCTCAGCCCGTACACCTTGCACAGCCTCTCACTCTCACGCATGCCACTCCGTCGCCCGTGCTTTCCCGGAGTTGCGCGTCTATTGCCGAGGTTTCCCTGGGTCTAGTGCACCTGGGATTTCATTTTGGTGGCGTTGTCATGCGTTTGGTGGAAGTGGCAGGCGTGAGGACAAGGCTCACCGCCTTCTTTAGCACATGTGCCTCATAGTGCACAGCCTCTCACTCGCAGGCGTGCCACTACGGCCGCCGTGATTTGGCAGGAGGTGCCCGACTACTCTCCAACTCCCCTGGGACTATCTACTGCACCCGGGAATCCGTTTTGGCCGCGTGGTGATGTGTTTCGTGGAAGTGGCAGGCGTGAGTACAAGACTGACCGCCTTCTTTAGCACATGTGCCTCACAGTGCACAGCCTCTCAATTGCAGGCGTGCCACTACGGCTGCCGTGATTTGGCAGGAGGTGCCCGACTACTCTCCAACTCCCCTGGGACTATCTACTGCACCCGGGAACCCGTTCTTGCCGCGTAGTGATGTGTTTCGTGGAAGTGGCAGGCGTGAGTACAAGGCTCAGCCCGTACACCTTGCACAGCCTCTCACTCTCACGCATGCCACTCCGTCGCCCGTGCTTTCCCGGAGTTGCGCGTCTATTGCCGAGGTTTCCCTGGGTCTAGTGCACCTGGGATTTCATTTTGGTGGCGTTGTCATGCGTTTGGTGGAAGTGGCAGGCGTGAGTACAAGGCTCACCGCCTTCTTTAGCACATGTGCCTCATAGTGCACAGCCTCTCACTCGCAGGCGTGCCACTACGGCCGCCGTGATCTGGCAGGAGGTGCGCGCCTACTCCCCAACTCCCCTGGGACTATCTACTTCACCCGGGAATAAGTTTTGGCCGCGTGGTGATGTGTTTCGTGGAAGTGGCAGGCGTGAGTACAAGGCTCAGCCCGTACACCTTGCACAGCCTCTCACTCTCACGCATGCCACTCCGTCGCCCGTGCTTTCCCGGAGTTGCGCGTCTATTGCCGAGGTTTCCCTGGGTCTAGTGCACCTGGGATTTCATTTTGGTGGCGTTGTCATGCGTTTGGTGGAAGTGGCAGGCGTGAGGACAAGGCTCACCGCCTTCTTTAGCACATGTGCCTCATAGTGCACAGCCTCTCACTCGCAGGCGTGCCACTACGGCCGCCGTGATTTGGCAGGAGGTGCCCGACTACTCTCCAACTCCCCTGGGACTATCTACTGCACCCGGGAATCCGTTTTGGCCGCGTGGTGATGTGTTTCGTGGAAGTGGCAGGCGTGAGTACAAGACTGACCGCCTTCTTTAGCACATGTGCCTCACAGTGCACAGCCTCTCAATTGCAGGCGTGCCACTACGGCTGCCGTGATTTGGCAGGAGGTGCCCGACTACTCTCCAACTCCCCTGGGACTATCTACTGCACCCGGGAACCCGTTCTTGCCGCGTAGTGATGTGTTTCGTGGAAGTGGCAGGCGTGAGTACAAGGCTCAGCCCTTACACCTTGCACAGCCTCTCACTCTCACGCATGCCACTTCGTCGCCCGTGCTTTCCCGGAGTTGCGCGTCTATTGCCGAGGTTTCCCTGCGTCTAGTGCACCTGGGATTTCATTTTGGTGGCGTTGTCATGCGTTTGGTGGAAGTGGCAGGCGTGAGTACAAGGCTCACCGCCTTCTTTAGCACATGTGCCTCATAGTGCACAGCCTCTCACTCGCAGGCGTGCCACTACGGCCGCCGTGATCTGGCAGGAGGTGCGCGCCTACTCCCCAACTCCCCTGGGACTATCTACTTCACCCGGGAATAAGTTTTGGCCGCGTGGTGATGTGTTTCGTGGAAGTGGCAGGCGTGAGTACAAGGCTCAGCCCGTACACCTTGCACAGCCTCTCACTCTCACGCATGCCACTCCGTCGCCCGTGCTTTCCCGGAGTTGCGCGTCTATTGCCGAGGTTTCCCTGGGTCTAGTGCACCTGGGATTTCATTTTGGTGGCGTTGTCATGCGTTTGGTGGAAGTGGCAGGCGTGAGTACAAGGCTCACCGCCTTCTTTAGCACATGTGCCTCATAGTGCACAGCCTCTCACTCGCAGGCGTGCCACTACGGCCGCCGTGATTTGGCAGGAGGTGCCCGACTACTCTCCAACTCCCCTGGGACTATCTACTGCACCCGGGAATCCGTTTTGGCCGCGTGGTGATGTGTTTCGTGGAAGTGGCAGGCGTGAGTACAAGACTGACCGCCTTCTTTAGCACATGTGCCTCACAGTGCACAGCCTCTCAATTGCAGGCGTGCCACTACGGCTGCCGTGATTTGGCAGGAGGTGCCCGACTACTCTCCAACTCCCCTGGGACTATCTACTGCACCCGGGAACCCGTTCTTGCCGCGTAGTGATGTGTTTCGTGGAAGTGGCAGGCGTGAGTACAAGGCTCAGCCCGTACACCTTGCACAGCCTCTCACTCTCACGCATGCCACTCCGTCGCCCGTGCTTTCCCGGAGTTGCGCGTCTATTGCCGAGGTTTCCCTGGGTCTAGTGCACCTGGGATTTCATTTTGGTGGCGTTGTCATGCGTTTGGTGGAAGTGGCAGGCGTGAGTACAAGGCTCACCGCCTTCTTTAGCACATGTGCCTCATAGTGCACAGCCTCTCACTCGCAGGCGTGCCACTACGGCCGCCGTGATCTGGCAGGAGGTGCCCGCCTACTCCCCAACTCCCCTGGGACTATCTACTTCACCCGGGAATAAGTTTTGGCCGCGTGGTGATGTGTTTCGTGGAAGTGGCAGGCGTGAGTACAAGGCTCAGCCCGTACACCTTGCACAGCCTCTCACTCTCACGCATGCCACTCCGTCGCCCGTGCTTTCCCGGAGTTGCGCGTCTATTGCCGAGGTTTCCCTGGGTCTAGTGCACCTGGGATTTCATTTTGGTGGCGTTGTCATGCGTTTGGTGGAAGTGGCAGGCGTGAGGACAAGGCTCACCGCCTTCTTTAGCACATGTGCCTCATAGTGCACAGCCTCTCACTCGCAGGCGTGCCACTACGGCCGCCGTGATTTGGCAGGAGGTGCCCGACTACTCTCCAACTCCCCTGGGACTATCTACTGCACCCGGGAATCCGTTTTGGCCGCGTGGTGATGTGTTTCGTGGAAGTGGCAGGCGTGAGTACAAGACTGACCGCCTTCTTTAGCACATGTGCCTCACAGTGCACAGCCTCTCAATTGCAGGCGTGCCACTACGGCTGCCGTGATTTGGCAGGAGGTGCCCGACTACTCTCCAACTCCCCTGGGACTATCTACTGCACCCGGGAACCCGTTCTTGCCGCGTAGTGATGTGTTTCGTGGAAGTGGCAGGCGTGAGTACAAGGCTCAGCCCGTACACCTTGCACAGCCTCTCACTCTCACGCATGCCACTCCGTCGCCCGTGCTTTCCCGGAGTTGCGCGTCTATTGCCGAGGTTTCCCTGGGTCTAGTGCACCTGGGATTTCATTTTGGTGGCGTTGTCATGCGTTTGGTGGAAGTGGCAGGCGTGAGTACAAGGCTCACCGCCTTCTTTAGCACATGTGCCTCATAGTGCACAGCCTCTCACTCGCAGGCGTGCCACTACGGCCGCCGTGATCTGGCAGGAGGTGCGCGCCTACTCCCCAACTCCCCTGGGACTATCTACTTCACCCGGGAATAAGTTTTGGCCGCGTGGTGATGTGTTTCGTGGAAGTGGCAGGCGTGAGTACAAGGCTCAGCCCGTACACCTTGCACAGCCTCTCACTCTCACGCATGCCACTCCGTCGCCCGTGCTTTCCCGGAGTTGCGCGTCTATTGCCGAGGTTTCCCTGGGTCTAGTGCACCTGGGATTTCATTTTGGTGGCGTTGTCATGCGTTTGGTGGAAGTGGCAGGCGTGAGGACAAGGCTCACCGCCTTCTTTAGCACATGTGCCTCATAGTGCACAGCCTCTCACTCGCAGGCGTGCCACTACGGCCGCCGTGATTTGGCAGGAGGTGCCCGACTACTCTCCAACTCCCCTGGGACTATCTACTGCACCCGGGAATCCGTTTTGGCCGCGTGGTGATGTGTTTCGTGGAAGTGGCAGGCGTGAGTACAAGACTGACCGCCTTCTTTAGCACATGTGCCTCACAGTGCACAGCCTCTCAATTGCAGGCGTGCCACTACGGCTGCCGTGATTTGGCAGGAGGTGCCCGACAACTCTCCAACTCCCCTGGGACTATCTACTGCACCCGGGAACCCGTTCTTGCCGCGTAGTGATGTGTTTCGTGGAAGTGGCAGGCGTGAGTACAAGGCTCAGCCCTTACACCTTGCACAGCCTCTCACTCTCACGCATGCCACTTCGTCGCCCGTGCTTTCCCGGAGTTGCGCGTCTATTGCCGAGGTTTCCCTGCGTCTAGTGCACCTGGGATTTCATTTTGGTGGCGTTGTCATGCGTTTGGTGGAAGTGGCAGGCGTGAGTACAAGGCTCACCGCCTTCTTTAGCACATGTGCCTCATAGTGCACAGCCTCTCACTCGCAGGCGTGCCACTACGGCCGCCGTGATCTGGCAGGAGGTGCGCGCCTACTCCCCAACTCCCCTGGGACTATCTACTTCACCCGGGAATAAGTTTTGGCCGCGTGGTGATGTGTTTCGTGGAAGTGGCAGGCGTGAGTACAAGGCTCAGCCCGTACACCTTGCACAGCCTCTCACTCTCACGCATGCCACTCCGTCGCCCGTGCTTTCCCGGAGTTGCGCGTCTATTGCCGAGGTTTCCCTGGGTCTAGTGCACCTGGGATTTCATTTTGGTGGCGTTGTCATGCGTTTGGTGGAAGTGGCAGGCGTGAGTACAAGGCTCACCGCCTTCTTTAGCACATGTGCCTCATAGTGCACAGCCTCTCACTCGCAGGCGTGCCACTACGGCCGCCGTGATTTGGCAGGAGGTGCCCGACTACTCTCCAACTCCCCTGGGACTATCTACTGCACCCGGGAATCCGTTTTGGCCGCGTGGTGATGTGTTTCGTGGAAGTGGCAGGCGTGAGTACAAGACTGACCGCCTTCTTTAGCACATGTGCCTCACAGTGCACAGCCTCTCAATTGCAGGCGTGCCACTACGGCTGCCGTGATTTGGCAGGAGGTGCCCGACTACTCTCCAACTCCCCTGGGACTATCTACTGCACCCGGGAACCCGTTCTTGCCGCGTAGTGATGTGTTTCGTGGAAGTGGCAGGCGTGAGTACAAGGCTCAGCCCGTACACCTTGCACAGCCTCTCACTCTCACGCATGCCACTCCGTCGCCCGTGCTTTCCCGGAGTTGCGCGTCTATTGCCGAGGTTTCCCTGGGTCTAGTGCACCTGGGATTTCATTTTGGTGGCGTTGTCATGCGTTTGGTGGAAGTGGCAGGCGTGAGTACAAGGCTCACCGCCTTCTTTAGCACATGTGCCTCATAGTGCACAGCCTCTCACTCGCAGGCGTGCCACTACGGCCGCCGTGATCTGGCAGGAGGTGCGCGCCTACTCCCCAACTCCCCTGGGACTATCTACTTCACCCGGGAATAAGTTTTGGCCGCGTGGTGATGTGTTTCGTGGAAGTGGCAGGCGTGAGTACAAGGCTCAGCCCGTACACCTTGCACAGCCTCTCACTCTCACGCATGCCACTCCGTCGCCCGTGCTTTCCCGGAGTTGCGCGTCTATTGCCGAGGTTTCCCTGGGTCTAGTGCACCTGGGATTTCATTTTGGTGGCGTTGTCATGCGTTTGGTGGAAGTGGCAGGCGTGAGGACAAGGCTCACCGCCTTCTTTAGCACATGTGCCTCATAGTGCACAGCCTCTCACTCGCAGGCGTGCCACTACGGCCGCCGTGATTTGGCAGGAGGTGCCCGACTACTCTCCAACTCCCCTGGGACTATCTACTGCACCCGGGAATCCGTTTTGGCCGCGTGGTGATGTGTTTCGTGGAAGTGGCAGGCGTGAGTACAAGACTGACCGCCTTCTTTAGCACATGTGCCTCACAGTGCACAGCCTCTCAATTGCAGGCGTGCCACTACGGCTGCCGTGATTTGGCAGGAGGTGCCCGACTACTCTCCAACTCCCCTGGGACTATCTACTGCACCCGGGAACCCGTTCTTGCCGCGTAGTGATGTGTTTCGTGGAAGTGGCAGGCGTGAGTACAAGGCTCAGCCCTTACACCTTGCACAGCCTCTCACTCTCACGCATGCCACTTCGTCGCCCGTGCTTTCCCGGAGTTGCGCGTCTATTGCCGAGGTTTCCCTGCGTCTAGTGCACCTGGGATTTCATTTTGGTGGCGTTGTCATGCGTTTGGTGGAAGTGGCAGGCGTGAGTACAAGGCTCACCGCCTTCTTTAGCACATGTGCCTCATAGTGCACAGCCTCTCACTCGCAGGCGTGCCACTACGGCCGCCGTGATCTGGCAGGAGGTGCGCGCCTACTCCCCAACTCCCCTGGGACTATCTACTTCACCCGGGAATAAGTTTTGGCCGCGTGGTGATGTGTTTCGTGGAAGTGGCAGGCGTGAGTACAAGGCTCAGCCCGTACACCTTGCACAGCCTCTCACTCTCACGCATGCCACTCCGTCGCCCGTGCTTTCCCGGAGTTGCGCGTCTATTGCCGAGGTTTCCCTGGGTCTAGTGCACCTGGGATTTCATTTTGGTGGCGTTGTCATGCGTTTGGTGGAAGTGGCAGGCGTGAGTACAAGGCTCACCGCCTTCTTTAGCACATGTGCCTCATAGTGCACAGCCTCTCACTCGCAGGCGTGCCACTACGGCCGCCGTGATCTGGCAGGAGGTGCGCGCCTACTCCCCAACTCCCCTGGGACTATCTACTTCACCCGGGAATAAGTTTTGGCCGCGTGGTGATGTGTTTCGTGGAAGTGGCAGGCGTGAGTACAAGGCTCAGCCCGTACACCTTGCACAGCCTCTCACTCTCACGCATGCCACTCCGTCGCCCGTGCTTTCCCGGAGTTGCGCGTCTATTGCCGAGGTTTCCCTGGGTCTAGTGCACCTGGGATTTCATTTTGGTGGCGTTGTCATGCGTTTGGTGGAAGTGGCAGGCGTGAGGACAAGGCTCACCGCCTTCTTTAGCACATGTGCCTCATAGTGCACAGCCTCTCACTCGCAGGCGTGCCACTACGGCCGCCGTGATTTGGCAGGAGGTGCCCGACTACTCTCCAACTCCCCTGGGACTATCTACTGCACCCGGGAATCCGTTTTGGCCGCGTGGTGATGTGTTTCGTGGAAGTGGCAGGCGTGAGTACAAGACTGACCGCCTTCTTTAGCACATGTGCCTCACAGTGCACAGCCTCTCAATTGCAGGCGTGCCACTACCGCTGCCGTGATTTGGCAGGAGGTGCCCGACTACTCTCCAACTCCCCTGGGACTATCTACTGCACCCGGGAACCCGTTCTTGCCGCGTAGTGATGTGTTTCGTGGAAGTGGCAGGCGTGAGTACAAGGCTCAGCCCGTACACCTTGCACAGCCTCTCACTCTCACGCATGCCACTCCGTCGCCCGTGCTTTCCCGGAGTTGCGCGTCTATTGCCGAGGTTTCCCTGGGTCTAGTGCACCTGGGATTTCATTTTGGTGGCGTTGTCATGCGTTTGGTGGAAGTGGCAGGCGTGAGTACAAGGCTCACCGCCTTCTTTAGCACATGTGCCTCATAGTGCACAGCCTCTCACTCGCAGGCGTGCCACTACGGCCGCCGTGATCTGGCAGGAGGTGCGCGCCTACTCCCCAACTCCCCTGGGACTATCTACTTCACCCGGGAATAAGTTTTGGCCGCGTGGTGATGTGTTTCGTGGAAGTGGCAGGCGTGAGTACAAGGCTCAGCCCGTACACCTTGCACAGCCTCTCACTCTCACGCATGCCACTCCGTCGCCCGTGCTTTCCCGGAGTTGCGCGTCTATTGCCGAGGTTTCCCTGGGTCTAGTGCACCTGGGATTTCATTTTGGTGGCGTTGTCATGCGTTTGGTGGAAGTGGCAGGCGTGAGGACAAGGCTCACCGCCTTCTTTAGCACATGTGCCTCATAGTGCACAGCCTCTCACTCGCAGGCGTGCCACTACGGCCGCCGTGATTTGGCAGGAGGTGCCCGACTACTCTCCAACTCCCCTGGGACTATCTACTGCACCCGGGAATCCGTTTTGGCCGCGTGGTGATGTGTTTCGTGGAAGTGGCAGGCGTGAGTACAAGACTGACCGCCTTCTTTAGCACATGTGCCTCACAGTGCACAGCCTCTCAATTGCAGGCGTGCCACTACGGCTGCCGTGATTTGGCAGGAGGTGCCCGACTACTCTCCAACTCCCCTGGGACTATCTACTGCACCCGGGAACCCGTTCTTGCCGCGTAGTGATGTGTTTCGTGGAAGTGGCAGGCGTGAGTACAAGGCTCAGCCCTTACACCTTGCACAGCCTCTCACTCTCACGCATGCCACTTCGTCGCCCGTGCTTTCCCGGAGTTGCGCGTCTATTGCCGAGGTTTCCCTGCGTCTAGTGCACCTGGGATTTCATTTTGGTGGCGTTGTCATGCGTTTGGTGGAAGTGGCAGGCGTGAGTACAAGGCTCACCGCCTTCTTTAGCACATGTGCCTCATAGTGCACAGCCTCTCACTCGCAGGCGTGCCACTACGGCCGCCGTGATCTGGCAGGAGGTGCGCGCCTACTCCCCAACTCCCCTGGGACTATCTACTTCACCCGGGAATAAGTTTTGGCCGCGTGGTGATGTGTTTCGTGGAAGTGGCAGGCGTGAGTACAAGGCTCAGCCCGTACACCTTGCACAGCCTCTCACTCTCACGCATGCCACTCCGTCGCCCGTGCTTTCCCGGAGTTGCGCGTCTATTGCCGAGGTTTCCCTGGGTCTAGTGCACCTGGGATTTCATTTTGGTGGCGTTGTCATGCGTTTGGTGGAAGTGGCAGGCGTGAGTACAAGGCTCACCGCCTTCTTTAGCACATGTGCCTCATAGTGCACAGCCTCTCACTCGCAGGCGTGCCACTACGGCCGCCGTGATTTGGCAGGAGGTGCCCGACTACTCTCCAACTCCCCTGGGACTATCTACTGCACCCGGGAATCCGTTTTGGCCGCGTGGTGATGTGTTTCGTGGAAGTGGCAGGCGTGAGTACAAGACTGACCGCCTTCTTTAGCACATGTGCCTCACAGTGCACAGCCTCTCAATTGCAGGCGTGCCACTACGGCTGCCGTGATTTGGCAGGAGGTGCCCGACTACTCTCCAACTCCCCTGGGACTATCTACTGCACCCGGGAACCCGTTCTTGCCGCGTAGTGATGTGTTTCGTGGAAGTGGCAGGCGTGAGTACAAGGCTCAGCCCGTACACCTTGCACAGCCTCTCACTCTCACGCATGCCACTCCGTCGCCCGTGCTTTCCCGGAGTTGCGCGTCTATTGCCGAGGTTTCCCTGGGTCTAGTGCACCTGGGATTTCATTTTGGTGGCGTTGTCATGCGTTTGGTGGAAGTGGCAGGCGTGAGTACAAGGCTCACCGCCTTCTTTAGCACATGTGCCTCATAGTGCACAGCCTCTCACTCGCAGGCGTGCCACTACGGCCGCCGTGATCTGGCAGGAGGTGCGCGCCTACTCCCCAACTCCCCTGGGACTATCTACTTCACCCGGGAATAAGTTTTGGCCGCGTGGTGATGTGTTTCGTGGAAGTGGCAGGCGTGAGTACAAGGCTCAGCCCGTACACCTTGCACAGCCTCTCACTCTCACGCATGCCACTCCGTCGCCCGTGCTTTCCCGGAGTTGCGCGTCTATTGCCGAGGTTTCCCTGGGTCTAGTGCACCTGGGATTTCATTTTGGTGGCGTTGTCATGCGTTTGGTGGAAGTGGCAGGCGTGAGGACAAGGCTCACCGCCTTCTTTAGCACATGTGCCTCATAGTGCACAGCCTCTCACTCGCAGGCGTGCCACTACGGCCGCCGTGATTTGGCAGGAGGTGCCCGACTACTCTCCAACTCCCCTGGGACTATCTACTGCACCCGGGAATCCGTTTTGGCCGCGTGGTGATGTGTTTCGTGGAAGTGGCAGGCGTGAGTACAAGACTGACCGCCTTCTTTAGCACATGTGCCTCACAGTGCACAGCCTCTCAATTGCAGGCGTGCCACTACGGCTGCCGTGATTTGGCAGGAGGTGCCCGACTACTCTCCAACTCCCCTGGGACTATCTACTGCACCCGGGAACCCGTTCTTGCCGCGTAGTGATGTGTTTCGTGGAAGTGGCAGGCGTGAGTACAAGGCTCAGCCCGTACACCTTGCACAGCCTCTCACTCTCACGCATGCCACTCCGTCGCCCGTGCTTTCCCGGAGTTGCGCGTCTATTGCCGAGGTTTCCCTGGGTCTAGTGCACCTGGGATTTCATTTTGGTGGCGTTGTCATGCGTTTGGTGGAAGTGGCAGGCGTGAGTACAAGGCTCACCGCCTTCTTTAGCACATGTGCCTCATAGTGCACAGCCTCTCACTCGCAGGCGTGCCACTACGGCCGCCGTGATCTGGCAGGAGGTGCGCGCCTACTCCCCAACTCCCCTGGGACTATCTACTTCACCCGGGAATAAGTTTTGGCCGCGTGGTGATGTGTTTCGTGGAAGTGGCAGGCGTGAGTACAAGGCTCAGCCCGTACACCTTGCACAGCCTCTCACTCTCACGCATGCCACTCCGTCGCCCGTGCTTTCCCGGAGTTGCGCGTCTATTGCCGAGGTTTCCCTGGGTCTAGTGCACCTGGGATTTCATTTTGGTGGCGTTGTCATGCGTTTGGTGGAAGTGGCAGGCGTGAGGACAAGGCTCACCGCCTTCTTTAGCACATGTGCCTCATAGTGCACAGCCTCTCACTCGCAGGCGTGCCACTACGGCCGCCGTGATTTGGCAGGAGGTGCCCGACTACTCTCCAACTCCCCTGGGACTATCTACTGCACCCGGGAATCCGTTTTGGCCGCGTGGTGATGTGTTTCGTGGAAGTGGCAGGCGTGAGTACAAGACTGACCGCCTTCTTTAGCACATGTGCCTCACAGTGCACAGCCTCTCAATTGCAGGCGTGCCACTACGGCTGCCGTGATTTGGCAGGAGGTGCCCGACTACTCTCCAACTCCCCTGGGACTATCTACTGCACCCGGGAACCCGTTCTTGCCGCGTAGTGATGTGTTTCGTGGAAGTGGCAGGCGTGAGTACAAGGCTCAGCCCTTACACCTTGCACAGCCTCTCACTCTCACGCATGCCACTTCGTCGCCCGTGCTTTCCCGGAGTTGCGCGTCTATTGCCGAGGTTTCCCTGCGTCTAGTGCACCTGGGATTTCATTTTGGTGGCGTTGTCATGCGTTTGGTGGAAGTGGCAGGCGTGAGTACAAGGCTCACCGCCTTCTTTAGCACATGTGCCTCATAGTGCACAGCCTCTCACTCGCAGGCGTGCCACTACGGCCGCCGTGATCTGGCAGGAGGTGCGCGCCTACTCCCCAACTCCCCTGGGACTATCTACTTCACCCGGGAATAAGTTTTGGCCGCGTGGTGATGTGTTTCGTGGAAGTGGCAGGCGTGAGTACAAGGCTCAGCCCGTACACCTTGCACAGCCTCTCACTCTCACGCATGCCACTCCGTCGCCCGTGCTTTCCCGGAGTTGCGCGTCTATTGCCGAGGTTTCCCTGGGTCTAGTGCACCTGGGATTTCATTTTGGTGGCGTTGTCATGCGTTTGGTGGAAGTGGCAGGCGTGAGGACAAGGCTCACCGCCTTCTTTAGCACATGTGCCTCATAGTGCACAGCCTCTCACTCGCAGGCGTGCCACTACGGCCGCCGTGATTTGGCAGGAGGTGCCCGACTACTCTCCAACTCCCCTGGGACTATCTACTGCACCCGGGAATCCGTTTTGGCCGCGTGGTGATGTGTTTCGTGGAAGTGGCAGGCGTGAGTACAAGACTGACCGCCTTCTTTAGCACATGTGCCTCACAGTGCACAGCCTCTCAATTGCAGGCGTGCCACTACGGCTGCCGTGATTTGGCAGGAGGTGCCCGACTACTCTCCAACTCCCCTGGGACTATCTACTGCACCCGGGAACCCGTTCTTGCCGCGTAGTGATGTGTTTCGTGGAAGTGGCAGGCGTGAGTACAAGGCTCAGCCCGTACACCTTGCACAGCCTCTCACTCTCACGCATGCCACTCCGTCGCCCGTGCTTTCCCGGAGTTGCGCGTCTATTGCCGAGGTTTCCCTGGGTCTAGTGCACCTGGGATTTCATTTTGGTGGCGTTGTCATGCGTTTGGTGGAAGTGGCAGGCGTGAGTACAAGGCTCACCGCCTTCTTTAGCACATGTGCCTCATAGTGCACAGCCTCTCACTCGCAGGCGTGCCACTACGGCCGCCGTGATCTGGCAGGAGGTGCGCGCCTACTCCCCAACTCCCCTGGGACTATCTACTTCACCCGGGAATAAGTTTTGGCCGCGTGGTGATGTGTTTCGTGGAAGTGGCAGGCGTGAGTACAAGGCTCAGCCCGTACACCTTGCACAGCCTCTCACTCTCACGCATGCCACTCCGTCGCCCGTGCTTTCCCGGAGTTGCGCGTCTATTGCCGAGGTTTCCCTGGGTCTAGTGCACCTGGGATTTCATTTTGGTGGCGTTGTCATGCGTTTGGTGGAAGTGGCAGGCGTGAGGACAAGGCTCACCGCCTTCTTTAGCACATGTGCCTCATAGTGCACAGCCTCTCACTCGCAGGCGTGCCACTACGGCCGCCGTGATTTGGCAGGAGGTGCCCGACTACTCTCCAACTCCCCTGGGACTATCTACTGCACCCGGGAATCCGTTTTGGCCGCGTGGTGATGTGTTTCGTGGAAGTGGCAGGCGTGAGTACAAGACTGACCGCCTTCTTTAGCACATGTGCCTCACAGTGCACAGCCTCTCAATTGCAGGCGTGCCACTACGGCTGCCGTGATTTGGCAGGAGGTGCCCGACTACTCTCCAACTCCCCTGGGACTATCTACTGCACCCGGGAACCCGTTCTTGCCGCGTAGTGATGTGTTTCGTGGAAGTGGCAGGCGTGAGTACAAGGCTCAGCCCTTACACCTTGCACAGCCTCTCACTCTCACGCATGCCACTTCGTCGCCCGTGCTTTCCCGGAGTTGCGCGTCTATTGCCGAGGTTTCCCTGCGTCTAGTGCACCTGGGATTTCATTTTGGTGGCGTTGTCATGCGTTTGGTGGAAGTGGCAGGCGTGAGTACAAGGCTCACCGCCTTCTTTAGCACATGTGCCTCATAGTGCACAGCCTCTCACTCGCAGGCGTGCCACTACGGCCGCCGTGATCTGGCAGGAGGTGCGCGCCTACTCCCCAACTCCCCTGGGACTATCTACTTCACCCGGGAATAAGTTTTGGCCGCGTGGTGATGTGTTTCGTGGAAGTGGCAGGCGTGAGTACAAGGCTCAGCCCGTACACCTTGCACAGCCTCTCACTCTCACGCATGCCACTCCCTCGCCCGTGCTTTCCCGGAGTTGCGCGTCTATTGCCGAGGTTTCCCTGGGTCTAGTGCACCTGGGATTTCATTTTGGTGGCGTTGTCATGCGTTTGGTGGAAGTGGCAGGCGTGAGTACAAGGCTCACCGCCTTCTTTAGCACATGTGCCTCATAGTGCACAGCCTCTCACTCGCAGGCGTGCCACTACGGCCGCCGTGATTTGGCAGGAGGTGCCCGACTACTCTCCAACTCCCCTGGGACTATCTACTGCACCCGGGAATCCGTTTTGGCCGCGTGGTGATGTGTTTCGTGGAAGTGGCAGGCGTGAGTACAAGACTGACCGCCTTCTTTAGCACATGTGCCTCACAGTGCACAGCCTCTCAATTGCAGGCGTGCCACTACGGCTGCCGTGATTTGGCAGGAGGTGCCCGACTACTCTCCAACTCCCCTGGGACTATCTACTGCACCCGGGAACCCGTTCTTGCCGCGTAGTGATGTGTTTCGTGGAAGTGGCAGGCGTGAGTACAAGGCTCAGCCCGTACACCTTGCACAGCCTCTCACTCTCACGCATGCCACTCCGTCGCCCGTGCTTTCCCGGAGTTGCGCGTCTATTGCCGAGGTTTCCCTGGGTCTAGTGCACCTGGGATTTCATTTTGGTGGCGTTGTCATGCGTTTGGTGGAAGTGGCAGGCGTGAGTACAAGGCTCACCGCCTTCTTTAGCACATGTGCCTCATAGTGCACAGCCTCTCACTCGCAGGCGTGCCACTACGGCCGCCGTGATCTGGCAGGAGGTGCGCGCCTACTCCCCAACTCCCCTGGGACTATCTACTTCACCCGGGAATAAGTTTTGGCCGCGTGGTGATGTGTTTCGTGGAAGTGGCAGGCGTGAGTACAAGGCTCAGCCCGTACACCTTGCACAGCCTCTCACTCTCACGCATGCCACTCCGTCGCCCGTGCTTTCCCGGAGTTGCGCGTCTATTGCCGAGGTTTCCCTGGGTCTAGTGCACCTGGGATTTCATTTTGGTGGCGTTGTCATGCGTTTGGTGGAAGTGGCAGGCGTGAGGACAAGGCTCACCGCCTTCTTTAGCACATGTGCCTCATAGTGCACAGCCTCTCACTCGCAGGCGTGCCACTACGGCCGCCGTGATTTGGCAGGAGGTGCCCGACTACTCTCCAACTCCCCTGGGACTATCTACTGCACCCGGGAATCCGTTTTGGCCGCGTGGTGATGTGTTTCGTGGAAGTGGCAGGCGTGAGTACAAGACTGACCGCCTTCTTTAGCACATGTGCCTCACAGTGCACAGCCTCTCAATTGCAGGCGTGCCACTACGGCTGCCGTGATTTGGCAGGAGGTGCCCGACTACTCTCCAACTCCCCTGGGACTATCTACTGCACCCGGGAACCCGTTCTTGCCGCGTAGTGATGTGTTTCGTGGAAGTGGCAGGCGTGAGTACAAGGCTCAGCCCTTACACCTTGCACAGCCTCTCACTCTCACGCATGCCACTTCGTCGCCCGTGCTTTCCCGGAGTTGCGCGTCTATTGCCGAGGTTTCCCTGCGTCTAGTGCACCTGGGATTTCATTTTGGTGGCGTTGTCATGCGTTTGGTGGAAGTGGCAGGCGTGAGTACAAGGCTCACCGCCTTCTTTAGCACATGTGCCTCATAGTGCACAGCCTCTCACTCGCAGGCGTGCCACTACGGCCGCCGTGATCTGGCAGGAGGTGCGCGCCTACTCCCCAACTCCCCTGGGACTATCGACTTCACCCGGGAATAAGTTTTGGCCGCGTGGTGATGTGTTTCGTGGAAGTGGCAGGCGTGAGTACAAGGCTCAGCCCGTACACCTTGCACAGCCTCTCACTCTCACGCATGCCACTCCGTCGCCCGTGCTTTCCCGGAGTTGCGCGTCTATTGCCGAGGTTTCCCTGGGTCTAGTGCACCTGGGATTTCATTTTGGTGGCGTTGTCATGCGTTTGGTGGAAGTGGCAGGCGTGAGGACAAGGCTCACCGCCTTCTTTCGCACATGTGCCTCATAGTGCACAGCCTCTCACTCGCAGGCGTGCCACTACAGCCGCCGTGATTTGGCAGGAGGTGCCCGACTACTCTCCAACTCCCCTGGGACTATCTACTGCACCCGGGAATCCGTTTTGGCCGCGTGGTGATGTGTTTCGTGGAAGTGGCAGGCGTGAGTACAAGACTGACCGCCTTCTTTAGCACATGTGCCTCACAGTGCACAGCCTCTCAATTGCAGGCGTGCCACTACGGCTGCCGTGATTTGGCAGGAGGTGCCCGACTACTCTCCAACTCCCCTGGGACTATCTACTGCACCCGGGAACCCGTTCTTGCCGCGTAGTGATGTGTTTCGTGGAAGTGGCAGGCGTGAGTACAAGGCTCAGCCCTTACACCTTGCACAGCCTCTCACTCTCACGCATGCCACTCCGTCGCCCGTGCTTTCCCGGAGTTGCGCGTCTATTGCCGAGGTTTCCCTGGGTCTAGTGCACCTGGGATTTCATTTTGGTGGCGTTGTCATGCGTTTGGTGGAAGTGGCAGGCGTGAGTACAAGGCTCACCGCCTTCTTTAGCACATGTGCCTCATAGTGCACAGCCTCTCACTCGCAGGCGTGCCACTACGGCCGCCGTGATCTGGCAGGAGGTGCGCGCCTACTCCCCAACTCCCCTGGGACTATCTACTTCACCCGGGAATAAGTTTTGGCCGCGTGGTGATGTGTTTCGTGGAAGTGGCAGGCGTGAGTACAAGGCTCAGCCCGTACACCTTGCACAGCCTCTCACTCTCACGCATGCCACTCCGTCGCCCGTGCTTTCCCGGAGTTGCGCGTCTATTGCCGAGGTTTCCCTGGGTCTAGTGCACCTGGGATTTCATTTTGGTGGCGTTGTCATGCGTTTGGTGGAAGTGGCAGGCGTGAGGACAAGGCTCACCGCCTTCTTTAGCACATGTGCCTCATAGTGCACAGCCTCTCACTCGCAGGCGTGCCACTACGGCCGCCGTGATTTGGCAGGAGGTGCCCGACTACTCTCCAACTCCCCTGGGACTATCTACTGCACCCGGGAATCCGTTTTGTCCGCGTGGTGATGTGTTTCGTGGAAGTGGCAGGCGTGAGTACAAGACTGACCGCCTTCTTTAGCACATGTGCCTCACAGTGCACAGCCTCTCAATTGCAGGCGTGCCACTACGGCTGCCGTGATTTGGCAGGAGGTGCCCGACTACTCTCCAACTCCCCTGGGACTATCTACTGCACCCGGGAACCCGTTCTTGCCGCGTAGTGATGTGTTTCGTGGAAGTGGCAGGCGTGAGTACAAGGCTCAGCCCTTACACCTTGCACAGCCTCTCACTCTCACGCATGCCACTTCGTCGCCCGTGCTTTCCCGGAGTTGCGCGTCTATTGCCGAGGTTTCCCTGCGTCTAGTGCACCTGGGATTTCATTTTGGTGGCGTTGTCATGCGTTTGGTGGAAGTGGCAGGCGTGAGTACAAGGCTCACCGCCTTCTTTAGCACATGTGCCTCATAGTGCACAGCCTCTCACTCGCAGGCGTGCCACTACGGCCGCCGTGATCTGGCAGGAGGTGCGCGCCTACTCCCCAACTCCCCTGGGACTATCTACTTCACCCGGGAATAAGTTTTGGCCGCGTGGTGATGTGTTTCGTGGAAGTGGCAGGCGTGAGTACAAGGCTCAGCCCGTACACCTTGCACAGCCTCTCACTCTCACGCATGCCACTCCGTCGCCCGTGCTTTCCCGGAGTTGCGCGTCTATTGCCGAGGTTTCCCTGGGTCTAGTGCACCTGGGATTTCATTTTGGTGGCGTTGTCATGCGTTTGGTGGAAGTGGCAGGCGTGAGTACAAGGCTCACCGCCTTCTTTAGCACATGTGCCTCATAGTGCACAGCCTCTCACTCGCAGGCGTGACACTACGGCCGCCGTGATCTGGCAGGAGGTGCGCGCCTACTCCCCAACTCCCCTGGGACTATCTACTTCACCCGGGAATAAGTTTTGGCCGCGTGGTGATGTGTTTCGTGGAAGTGGCAGGCGTGAGTACAAGGCTCAGCCCGTACACCTTGCACAGCCTCTCACTCTCACGCATGCCACTCCGTCGCCCGTGCTTTCCCGGAGTTGCGCGTCTATTGCCGAGGTTTCCCTGGGTCTAGTGCACCTGGGATTTCATTTTGGTGGCGTTGTCATGCGTTTGGTGGAAGTGGCAGGCGTGAGGACAAGGCTCACCGCCTTCTTTAGCACATGTGCCTCATAGTGCACAGCCTCTCACTCGCAGGCGTGCCACTACGGCCGCCGTGATTTGGCAGGAGGTGCCCGACTACTCTCCAACTCCCCTGGGACTATCTACTGCACCCGGGAATCCGTTTTGGCCGCGTGGTGATGTGTTTCGTGGAAGTGGCAGGCGTGAGTACAAGACTGACCGCCTTCTTTAGCACATGTGCCTCACAGTGCACAGCCTCTCAATTGCAGGCGTGCCACTACGGCTGCCGTGATTTGGCAGGAGGTGCCCGACTACTCTCCAACTCCCCTGGGACTATCTACTGCACCCGGGAACCCGTTCTTGCCGCGTAGTGATGTGTTTCGTGGAAGTGGCAGGCGTGAGTACAAGGCTCAGCCCGTACACCTTGCACAGCCTCTCACTCTCACGCATGCCACTCCGTCGCCCGTGCTTTCCCGGAGTTGCGCGTCTATTGCCGAGGTTTCCCTGGGTCTAGTGCACCTGGGATTTCATTTTGGTGGCGTTGTCATGCGTTTGGTGGAAGTGGCAGGCGTGAGTACAAGGCTCACCGCCTTCTTTAGCACATGTGCCTCATAGTGCACAGCCTCTCACTCGCAGGCGTGCCACTACGGCCGCCGTGATCTGGCAGGAGGTGCGCGCCTACTCCCCAACTCCCCTGGGACTATCTACTTCACCCGGGAATAAGTTTTGGCCGCGTGGTGATGTGTTTCGTGGAAGTGGCAGGCGTGAGTACAAGGCTCAGCCCGTACACCTTGCACAGCCTCTCACTCTCACGCATGCCACTCCGTCGCCCGTGCTTTCCCGGAGTTGCGCGTCTATTGCCGAGGTTTCCCTGGGTCTAGTGCACCTGGGATTTCATTTTGGTGGCGTTGTCATGCGTTTGGTGGAAGTGGCAGGCGTGAGGACAAGGCTCACCGCCTTCTTTAGCACATGTGCCTCATAGTGCACAGCCTCTCACTCGCAGGCGTGCCACTACGGCCGCCGTGATTTGGCAGGAGGTGCCCGACTACTCTCCAACTCCCCTGACACTATCTACTGCACCCGGGAATCCGTTTTGGCCGCGTGGTGATGTGTTTCGTGGAAGTGGCAGGCGTGAGTACAAGACTGACCGCCTTCTTTAGCACATGTGCCTCACAGTGCACAGCCTCTCAATTGCAGGCGTGCCACTACGGCTGCCGTGATTTGGCAGGAGGTGCCCGACTACTCTCCAACTCCCCTGGGACTATCTACTGCACCCGGGAACCCGTTCTTGCCGCGTAGTGATGTGTTTCGTGGAAGTGGCAGGCGTGAGTACAAGGCTCAGCCCTTACACCTTGCACAGCCTCTCACTCTCACGCATGCCACTTCGTCGCCCGTGCTTTCCCGGAGTTGCGCGTCTATTGCCGAGGTTTCCCTGCGTCTAGTGCACCTGCGATTTCATTTTGGTGGCGTTGTCATGCGTTTGGTGGAAGTGGCAGGCGTGAGTACAAGGCTCACCGCCTTCTTTAGCACATGTGCCTCATAGTGCACAGCCTCTCACTCGCAGGCGTGCCACTACGGCCGCCGTGATCTGGCAGGAGGTGCGCGCCTACTCCCCAACTCCCCAGGGACTATCTACTTCACCCGGGAATAAGTTTTGGCCGCGTGGTGATGTGTTTCGTGGAAGTGGCAGGCGTGAGTACAAGGCTCAGCCCGTACACCTTGCACAGCCTCTCACTCTCACGCATGCCACTCCGTCGCCCGTGCTTTCCCGGAGTTGCGCGTCTATTGCCGAGGTTTCCCTGGGTCTAGTGCACCTGGGATTTCATTTTGGTGGCGTTGTCATGCGTTTGGTGGAAGTGGCAGGCGTGAGTACAAGGCTCACCGCCTTCTTTAGCACATGTGCCTCATAGTGCACAGCCTCTCACTCGCAGGCGTGCCACTACGGCCGCCGTGATTTGGCAGGAGGTGCCCGACTACTCTCCAACTCCCCTGGGACTATCTACTGCACCCGGGAATCCGTTTTGGCCGCGTGGTGATGTGTTTCGTGGAAGTGGCAGGCGTGAGTACAAGACTGACCGCCTTCTTTAGCACATGTGCCTCACAGTGCACAGCCTCTCAATTGCAGGCGTGCCACTACGGCTGCCGTGATTTGGCAGGAGGTGCCCGACTACTCTCCAACTCCCCTGGGACTATCTACTGCACCCGGGAACCCGTTCTTGCCGCGTAGTGATGTGTTTCGTGGAAGTGGCAGGCGTGAGTACAAGGCTCAGCCCGTACACCTTGCACAGCCTCTCACTCTCACGCATGCCACTCCGTCGCCCGTGCTTTCCCGGAGTTGCGCGTCTATTGCCGAGGTTTCCCTGGGTCTAGTGCACCTGGGATTTCATTTTGGTGGCGTTGTCATGCGTTTGGTGGAAGTGGCAGGCGTGAGTACAAGGCTCACCGCCTTCTTTAGCACATGTGCCTCATAGTGCACAGCCTCTCACTCGCAGGCGTGCCACTACGGCCGCCGTGATCTGGCAGGAGGTGCGCGCCTACTCCCCAACTCCCCTGGGACTATCTACTTCACCCGGGAATAAGTTTTGGCCGCGTGGTGATGTGTTTCGTGGAAGTGGCAGGCGTGAGTACAAGGCTCAGCCCGTACACCTTGCACAGCCTCTCACTCTCACGCATGCCACTCCGTCGCCCGTGCTTTCCCGGAGTTGCGCGTCTATTGCCGAGGTTTCCCTGGGTCTAGTGCACCTGGGATTTCATTTTGGTGGCGTTGTCATGCGTTTGGTGGAAGTGGCAGGCGTGAGGACAAGGCTCACCGCCTTCTTTAGCACATGTGCCTCATAGTGCACAGCCTCTCACTCGCAGGCGTGCCACTACGGCCGCCGTGATTTGGCAGGAGGTGCCCGACTACTCTCCAACTCCCCTGGGACTATCTACTGCACCCGGGAATCCGTTTTGGCCGCGTGGTGATGTGTTTCGTGGAAGTGGCAGGCGTGAGTACAAGACTGACCGCCTTCTTTAGCACATGTGCCTCACAGTGCACAGCCTCTCAATTGCAGGCGTGCCACTACGGCTGCCGTGATTTGGCAGGAGGTGCCCGACTACTCTCCAACTCCCCTGGGACTATCTACTGCACCCGGGAACCCGTTCTTGCCGCGTAGTGATGTGTTTCGTGGAAGTGGCAGGCGTGAGTACAAGGCTCAGCCCTTACACCTTGCACAGCCTCTCACTCTCACGCATGCCACTTCGTCGCCCGTGCTTTCCCGGAGTTGCGCGTCTATTGCCGAGGTTTCCCTGCGTCTAGTGCACCTGGGATTTCATTTTGGTGGCGTTGTCATGCGTTTGGTGGAAGTGGCAGGCGTGAGTACAAGGCTCACCGCCTTCTTTAGCACATGTGCCTCATAGTGCACAGCCTCTCACTCGCAGGCGTGCCACTACGGCCGCCGTGATCTGGCAGGAGGTGCGCGCCTACTCCCCAACTCCCCTGGGACTATCTACTTCACCCGGGAATAAGTTTTGGCCGCGTGGTGATGTGTTTCGTGGAAGTGGCAGGCGTGAGTACAAGGCTCAGCCCGTACACCTTGCACAGCCTCTCACTCTAACGCATGCCACTCCGTCGCCCGTGCTTTCCCGGAGTTGCGCGTCTATTGCCGAGGTTTCCCTGGGTCTAGTGCACCTGGGATTTCATTTTGGTGGCGTTGTCATGCGTTTGGTGGAAGTGGCAGGCGTGAGTACAAGGCTCACCGCCTTCTTTAGCACATGTGCCTCATAGTGCACAGCCTCTCACTCGCAGGCGTGCCACTACGGCCGCCGTGATCTGGCAGGAGGTGCGCGCCTACTCCCCAACTCCCCTGGGACTATCTACTTCACCCGGGAATAAGTTTTGGCCGCGTGGTGATGTGTTTCGTGGAAGTGGCAGGCGTGAGTACAAGGCTCAGCCCGTACACCTTGCACAGCCTCTCACTCTCACGCATGCCACTCCGTCGCCCGTGCTTTCCCGGAGTTGCGCGTCTATTGCCGAGGTTTCCCTGGGTCTAGTGCACCTGGGATTTCATTTTGGTGGCGTTGTCATGCGTTTGGTGGAAGTGGCAGGCGTGAGTACAAGGCTCACCGCCTTCTTTAGCACATGTGCCTCATAGTGCACAGCCTCTCACTCGCAGGCGTGCCACTACGGCCGCCGTGATTTGGCAGGAGGTGCCCGACTACTCTCCAACTCCCCTGGGACTATCTACTGCACCCGGGAATCCGTTTTGGCCGCGTGGTGATGTGTTTCGTGGAAGTGGCAGGCGTGAGTACAAGACTGACCGCCTTCTTTAGCACATGTGCCTCACAGTGCACAGCCTCTCAATTGCGGGCGTGCCACTACGGCTGCCGTGATTTGGCAGGAGGTGCCCGACTACTCTCCAACTCCCCTGGGACTATCTACTGCACCCGGGAACCCGTTCTTGCCGCGTAGTGATGTGTTTCGTGGAAGTGGCAGGCGTGAGTACAAGGCTCAGCCCGTACACCTTGCACAGCCTCTCACTCTCACGCATGCCACTCCGTCGCCCGTGCTTTCCCGGAGTTGCGCGTCTATTGCCGAGGTTTCCCTGGGTCTAGTGCACCTGGGATTTCATTTTGGTGGCGTTGTCATGCGTTTGGTGGAAGTGGCAGGCGTGAGTACAAGGCTCACCGCCTTCTTTAGCACATGTGCCTCATAGTGCACAGCCTCTCACTCGCAGGCGTGCCACTACGGCCGCCGTGATCTGGCAGGAGGTGCGCGCCTACTCCCCAACTCCCCTGGGACTATCTACTTCACCCGGGAATAAGTTTTGGCCGCGTGGTGATGTGTTTCGTGGAAGTGGCAGGCGTGAGTACAAGGCTCAGCCCGTACACCTTGCACAGCCTCTCACTCTCACGCATGCCACTCCGTCGCCCGTGCTTTCCCGGAGTTGCGCGTCTATTGCCGAGGTTTCCCTGGGTCTAGTGCACCTGGGATTTCATTTTGGTGGCGTTGTCATGCGTTTGGTGGAAGTGGCAGGCGTGAGGACAAGGCTCACCGCCTTCTTTAGCACATGTGCCTCATAGTGCACAGCCTCTCACTCGCAGGCGTGCCACTACGGCCGCCGTGATTTGGCAGGAGGTGCCCGACTACTCTCCAACTCCCCTGGGACTATCTACTGCACCCGGGAATCCGTTTTGGCCGCGTGGTGATGTGTTTCGTGGAAGTGGCAGGCGTGAGTACAAGACTGACCGCCTTCTTTAGCACATGTGCCTCACAGTGCACAGCCTCTCAATTGCAGGCGTGCCACTACGGCTGCCGTGATTTGGCAGGAGGTGCCCGACTACTCTCCAACTCCCCTGGGACTATCTACTGCACCCGGGAACCCGTTCTTGCCGCGTAGTGATGTGTTTCGTGGAAGTGGCAGGCGTGAGTACAAGGCTCAGCCCTTACACCTTGCACAGCCTCTCACTCTCACGCATGCCACTTCGTCGCCCGTGCTTTCCCGGAGTTGCGCGTCTATTGCCGAGGTTTCCCTGCGTCTAGTGCACCTGGGATTTCATTTTGGTGGCGTTGTCATGCGTTTGGTGGAAGTGGCAGGCGTGAGTACAAGGCTCACCGCCTTCTTTAGCACATGTGCCTCATAGTGCACAGCCTCTCACTCGCAGGCGTGCCACTACGGCCGCCGTGATCTGGCAGGAGGTGCGCGCCTACTCCCCAACTCCCCTGGGACTATCTACTTCACCCGGGAATAAGTTTTGGCCGCGTGGTGATGTGTTTCGTGGAAGTGGCAGGCGTGAGTACAAGGCTCAGCCCGTACACCTTGCACAGCCTCTCACTCTCACGCATGCCACTCCGTCGCCCGTGCTTTCCCGGAGTTGCGCGTCTATTGCCGAGGTTTCCCTGGGTCTAGTGCACCTGGGATTTCATTTTGGTGGCGTTGTCATGCGTTTGGTGGAAGTGGCAGGCGTGAGTACAAGGCTCACCGCCTTCTTTAGCACATGTGCCTCATAGTGCACAGCCTCTCACTCGCAGGCGTGCCACTACGGCCGCCGTGATTTGGCAGGAGGTGCCCGACTACTCTCCAACTCCCCTGGGACTATCTACTGCACCCGGGAATCCGTTTTGGCCGCGTGGTGATGTGTTTCGTGGAAGTGGCAGGCGTGAGTACAAGACTGACCGCCTTCTTTAGCACATGTGCCTCACAGTGCACAGCCTCTCAATTGCAGGCGTGCCACTACGGCTGCCGTGATTTGGCAGGAGGTGCCCGACTACTCTCCAACTCCCCTGGGACTATCTACTGCACCCGGGAACCCGTTCTTGCCGCGTAGTGATGTGTTTCGTGGAAGTGGCAGGCGTGAGTACAAGGCTCAGCCCGTACACCTTGCACAGCCTCTCACTCTCACGCATGCCACTCCGTCGCCCGTGCTTTCCCGGAGTTGCGCGTCTATTGCCGAGGTTTCCCTGGGTCTAGTGCACCTGGGATTTCATTTTGGTGGCGTTGTCATGCGTTTGGTGGAAGTGGCAGGCGTGAGTACAAGGCTCACCGCCTTCTTTAGCACATGTGCCTCATAGTGCACAGCCTCTCACTCGCAGGCGTGCCACTACGGCCGCCGTGATCTGGCAGGAGGTGCGCGCCTACTCCCCAACTCCCCTGGGACTATCTACTTCACCCGGGAATAAGTTTTGGCCGCGTGGTGATGTGTTTCGTGGAAGTGGCAGGCGTGAGTACAAGGCTCAGCCCGTACACCTTGCACAGCCTCTCACTCTCACGCATGCCACTCCGTCGCCCGTGCTTTCCCGGAGTTGCGCGTCTATTGCCGAGGTTTCCCTGGGTCTAGTGCACCTGGGATTTCATTTTGGTGGCGTTGTCATGCGTTTGGTGGAAGTGGCAGGCGTGAGGACAAGGCTCACCGCCTTCTTTAGCACATGTGCCTCATAGTGCACAGCCTCTCACTCGCAGGCGTGCCACTACGGCCGCCGTGATTTGGCAGGAGGTGCCCGACTACTCTCCAACTCCCCTGGGACTATCTACTGCACCCGGGAATCCGTTTTGGCCGCGTGGTGATGTGTTTCGTGGAAGTGGCAGGCGTGAGTACAAGACTGACCGCCTTCTTTAGCACATGTGCCTCACAGTGCACAGCCTCTCAATTGCAGGCGTGCCACTACGGCTGCCGTGATTTGGCAGGAGGTGCCCGACTACTCTCCAACTCCCCTGGGACTATCTACTGCACCCGGGAACCCGTTCTTGCCGCGTAGTGATGTGTTTCGTGGAAGTGGCAGGCGTGAGTACAAGGCTCAGCCCTTACACCTTGCACAGCCTCTCACTCTCACGCATGCCACTTCGTCGCCCGTGCTTTCCCGGAGATGCGCGTCTATTGCCGAGGTTTCCCTGCGTCTAGTGCACCTGGGATTTCATTTTGGTGGCGTTGTCATGCGTTTGGTGGAAGTGGCAGGCGTGAGTACAAGGCTCACCGCCTTCTTTAGCACATGTGCCTCATAGTGCACAGCCTCTCACTCGCAGGCGTGCCACTACGGCCGCCGTGATCTGGCAGGAGGTGCGCGCCTACTCCCCAACTCCCCTGGGACTATCTACTTCACCCGGGAATAAGTTTTGGCCGCGTGGTGATGTGTTTCGTGGAAGTGGCAGGCGTGAGTACAAGGCTCAGCCCGTACACCTTGCACAGCCTCTCACTCTCACGCATGCCACTCCGTCGCCCGTGCTTTCCCGGAGTTGCGCGTCTATTGCCGAGGTTTCCCTGGGTCTAGTGCACCTGGGATTTCATTTTGGTGGCGTTGTCATGCGTTTGGTGGAAGTGGCAGGCGTGAGTACAAGGCTCACCGCCTTCTTTAGCACATGTGCCTCATAGTGCACAGCCTCTCACTCGCAGGCGTGCCACTACGGCCGCCGTGATCTGGCAGGAGGTGCGCGCCTACTCCCCAACTCCCCTGGGACTATCTACTTCACCCGGGAATAAGTTTTGGCCGCGTGGTGATGTGTTTCGTGGAAGTGGCAGGCGTGAGTACAAGGCTCAGCCCGTACACCTTGCACAGCCTCTCACTCTCACGCATGCCACTCCGTCGCCCGTGCTTTCCCGGAGTTGCGCGTCTATTGCCGAGGTTTCCCTGGGTCTAGTGCACCTGGGATTTCATTTTGGTGGCGTTGTCATGCGTTTGGTGGAAGTGGCAGGCGTGAGGACAAGGCTCACCGCCTTCTTTAGCACATGTGCCTCATAGTGCACAGCCTCTCACTCGCAGGCGTGCCACTACGGCCGCCGTGATTTGGCAGGAGGTGCCCGACTACTCTCCAACTCCCCTGGGACTATCTACTGCACCCGGGAATCCGTTTTGGCCGCGTGGTGATGTGTTTCGTGGAAGTGGCAGGCGTGAGTACAAGACTGACCGCCTTCTTTAGCACATGTGCCTCACAGTGCACAGCCTCTCAATTGCAGGCGTGCCACTACGGCTGCCGTGATTTGGCAGGAGGTGCCCGACTACTCTCCAACTCCCCTGGGACTATCTACTGCACCCGGGAACCCGTTCTTGCCGCGTAGTGATGTGTTTCGTGGAAGTGGCAGGCGTGAGTACAAGGCTCAGCCCGTACACCTTGCACAGCCTCTCACTCTCACGCATGCCACTCCGTCGCCCGTGCTTTCCCGGAGTTGCGCGTCTATTGCCGAGGTTTCCCTGGGTCTAGTGCACCTGGGATTTCATTTTGGTGGCGTTGTCATGCGTTTGGTGGAAGTGGCAGGCGTGAGTACAAGGCTCACCGCCTTCTTTAGCACATGTGCCTCATAGTGCACAGCCTCTCACTCGCAGGCGTGCCACTACGGCCGCCGTGATCTGGCAGGAGGTGCGCGCCTACTCCCCAACTTTCCTGGGACTATCTACTTCACCCGGGAATAAGTTTTGGCCGCGTGGTGATGTGTTTCGTGGAAGTGGCAGGCGTGAGTACAAGGCTCAGCCCGTACACCTTGCACAGCCTCTCACTCTCACGCATGCCACTCCGTCGCCCGTGCTTTCCCGGAGTTGCGCGTCTATTGCCGAGGTTTCCCTGGGTCTAGTGCACCTGGGATTTCATTTTGGTGGCGTTGTCATGCGTTTGGTGGAAGTGGCAGGCGTGAGGACAAGGCTCACCGCCTTCTTTAGCACATGTGCCTCATAGTGCACAGCCTCTCACTCGCAGGCGTGCCACTACGGCCGCCGTGATTTGGCAGGAGGTGCCCGACTACTCTCCAACTCCCCTGGGACTATCTACTGCACCCGGGAATCCGTTTTGGCCGCGTGGTGATGTGTTTCGTGGAAGTGGCAGGCGTGAGTACAAGACTGACCGCCTTCTTTAGCACATGTGCCTCACAGTGCACAGCCTCTCAATTGCAGGCGTGCCACTACGGCTGCCGTGATTTGGCAGGAGGTGCCCGACTACTCTCCAACTCCCCTGGGACTATCTACTGCACCCGGGAACCCGTTCTTGCCGCGTAGTGATGTGTTTCGTGGAAGTGGCAGGCGTGAGTACAAGGCTCAGCCCTTACACCTTGCACAGCCTCTCACTCTCACGCATGCCACTTCGTCGCCCGTGCTTTCCCGGAGTTGCGCGTCTATTGCCGAGGTTTCCCTGCGTCTAGTGCACCTGGGATTTCATTTTGGTGGCGTTGTCATGCGTTTGGTGGAAGTGGCAGGCGTGAGTACAAGGCTCACCGCCTTCTTTAGCACATGTGCCTCATAGTGCACAGCCTCTCACTCGCAGGCGTGCCACTACGGCCGCCGTGATCTGGCAGGAGGTGCGCGCCTACTCCCCAACTCCCCTGGGACTATCTACTTCACCCGGGAATAAGTTTTGGCCGCGTGGTGATGTGTTTCGTGGAAGTGGCAGGCGTGAGTACAAGGCTCAGCCCGTACACCTTGCACAGCCTCTCACTCTCACGCATGCCACTCCGTCGCCCGTGCTTTCCCGGAGTTGCGCGTCTATTGCCGAGGTTTCCCTGGGTCTAGTGCACCTGGGATTTCATTTTGGTGGCGTTGTCATGCGTTTGGTGGAAGTGGCAGGCGTGAGGACAAGGCTCACCGCCTTCTTTAGCACATGTGCCTCATAGTGCACAGCCTCTCACTCGCAGGCGTGCCACTACGGCCGCCGTGATTTGGCAGGAGGTGCCCGACTACTCTCCAACTCCCCTGGGACTATCTACTGCACCCGGGAATCCGTTTTGGCCGCGTGGTGATGTGTTTCGTGGAAGTGGCAGGCGTGAGTACAAGACTGACCGCCTTCTTTAGCACATGTGCCTCACAGTGCACAGCCTCTCAATTGCAGGCGTGCCACTACGGCTGCCGTGATTTGGCAGGAGGTGCCCGACTACTCTCCAACTCCCCTGGGACTATCTACTGCACCCGGGAACCCGTTCTTGCCGCGTAGTGATGTGTTTCGTGGAAGTGGCAGGCGTGAGTACAAGGCTCAGCCCTTACACCTTGCACAGCCTCTCACTCTCACGCATGCCACTTCGTCGCCCGTGCTTTCCCGGAGTTGCGCGTCTATTGCCGAGGTTTCCCTGCGTCTAGTGCACCTGGGATTTCATTTTGGTGGCGTTGTCATGCGTTTGGTGGAAGTGGCAGGCGTGAGTACAAGGCTCACCGCCTTCTTTAGCACATGTGCCTCATAGTGCACAGCCTCTCACTCGCAGGCGTGCCACTACGGCCGCCGTGATCTGGCAGGAGGTGCGCGCCTACTCCCCAACTCCCCTGGGACTATCTACTTCACCCGGGAATAAGTTTTGGCCGCGTGGTGATGTGTTTCGTGGAAGTGGCAGGCGTGAGTACAAGGCTCAGCCCGTACACCTTGCACAGCCTCTCACTCTCACGCATGCCACTCCGTCGCCCGTGCTTTCCCGGAGTTGCGCGTCTATTGCCGAGGTTTCCCTGGGTCTAGTGCACCTGGGATTTCATTTTGGTGGCGTTGTCATGCGTTTGGTGGAAGTGGCAGGCGTGAGTACAAGGCTCACCGCCTTCTTTAGCACATGTGCCTCATAGTGCACAGCCTCTCACTCGCAGGCGTGCCACTACGGCCGCCGTGATTTGGCAGGAGGTGCCCGACTACTCTCCAACTCCCCTGGGACTATCTACTGCACCCGGGAATCCGTTTTGGCCGCGTGGTGATGTGTTTCGTGGAAGTGGCAGGCGTGAGTACAAGACTGACCGCCTTCTTTAGCACATGTGCCTCACAGTGCACAGCCTCTCAATTGCAGGCGTGCCACTACGGCTGCCGTGATTTGGCAGGAGGTGCCCGACTACTCTCCAACTCCCCTGGGACTATCTACTGCACCCGGGAACCCGTTCTTGCCGCGTAGTGATGTGTTTCGTGGAAGTGGCAGGCGTGAGTACAAGGCTCAGCCCGTACACCTTGCACAGCCTCTCACTCTCACGCATGCCACTCCGTCGCCCGTGCTTTCCCGGAGTTGCGCGTCTATTGCCGAGGTTTCCCTGGGTCTAGTGCACCTGGGATTTCATTTTGGTGGCGTTGTCATGCGTTTGGTGGAAGTGGCAGGCGTGAGTACAAGGCTCACCGCCTTCTTTAGCACATGTGCCTCATAGTGCACAGCCTCTCACTCGCAGGCGTGCCACTACGGCCGCCGTGATCTGGCAGGAGGTGCGCGCCTACTCCCCAACTCCCCTGGGACTATCTACTTCACCCGGGAATAAGTTTTGGCCGCGTGGTGATGTGTTTCGTGGAAGTGGCAGGCGTGAGTACAAGGCTCAGCCCGTACACCTTGCACAGCCTCTCACTCTCACGCATGCCACTCCGTCGCCCGTGCTTTCCCGGAGTTGCGCGTCTATTGCCGAGGTTTCCCTGGGTCTAGTGCACCTGGGATTTCATTTTGGTGGCGTTGTCATGCGTTTGGTGGAAGTGGCAGGCGTGAGGACAAGGCTCACCGCCTTCTTTAGCACATGTGCCTCATAGTGCACAGCCTCTCACTCGCAGGCGTGCCACTACGGCCGCCGTGATTTGGCAGGAGGTGCCCGACTACTCTCCAACTCCCCTGGGACTATCTACTGCACCCGGGAATCCGTTTTGGCCGCGTGGTGATGTGTTTCGTGGAAGTGGCAGGCGTGAGTACAAGACTGACCGCCTTCTTTAGCACATGTGCCTCACAGTGCACAGCCTCTCAATTGCAGGCGTGCCACTACGGCTGCCGTGATTTGGCAGGAGGTGCCCGACTACTCTCCAACTCCCCTGGGACTATCTACTGCACCCGGGAACCCGTTCTTGCCGCGTAGTGATGTGTTTCGTGGAAGTGGCAGGCGTGAGTACAAGGCTCAGCCCTTACACCTTGCACAGCCTCTCACTCTCACGCATGCCACTTCGTCGCCCGTGCTTTCCCGGAGATGCGCGTCTATTGCCGAGGTTTCCCTGCGTCTAGTGCACCTGGGATTTCATTTTGGTGGCGTTGTCATGCGTTTGGTGGAAGTGGCAGGCGTGAGTACAAGGCTCACCGCCTTCTTTAGCACATGTGCCTCATAGTGCACAGCCTCTCACTCGCAGGCGTGCCACTACGGCCGCCGTGATCTGGCAGGAGGTGCGCGCCTACTCCCCAACTCCCCTGGGACTATCTACTTCACCCGGGAATAAGTTTTGGCCGCGTGGTGATGTGTTTCGTGGAAGTGGCAGGCGTGAGTACAAGGCTCAGCCCGTACACCTTGCACAGCCTCTCACTCTCACGCATGCCACTCCGTCGCCCGTGCTTTCCCGGAGTTGCGCGTCTATTGCCGAGGTTTCCCTGGGTCTAGTGCACCTGGGATTTCATTTTGGTGGCGTTGTCATGCGTTTGGTGGAAGTGGCAGGCGTGAGTACAAGGCTCACCGCCTTCTTTAGCACATGTGCCTCATAGTGCACAGCCTCTCACTCGCAGGCGTGCCACTACGGCCGCCGTGATCTGGCAGGAGGTGCGCGCCTACTCCCCAACTCCCCTGGGACTATCTACTTCACCCGGGAATAAGTTTTGGCCGCGTGGTGATGTGTTTCGTGGAAGTGGCAGGCGTGAGTACAAGGCTCAGCCCGTACACCTTGCACAGCCTCTCACTCTCACGCATGCCACTCCGTCGCCCGTGCTTTCCCGGAGTTGCGCGTCTATTGCCGAGGTTTCCCTGGGTCTAGTGCACCTGGGATTTCATTTTGGTGGCGTTGTCATGCGTTTGGTGGAAGTGGCAGGCGTGAGGACAAGGCTCACCGCCTTCTTTAGCACATGTGCCTCATAGTGCACAGCCTCTCACTCGCAGGCGTGCCACTACGGCCGCCGTGATTTGGCAGGAGGTGCCCGACTACTCTCCAACTCCCCTGGGACTATCTACTGCACCCGGGAATCCGTTTTGGCCGCGTGGTGATGTGTTTCGTGGAAGTGGCAGGCGTGAGTACAAGACTGACCGCCTTCTTTAGCACATGTGCCTCACAGTGCACAGCCTCTCAATTGCAGGCGTGCCACTACGGCTGCCGTGATTTGGCAGGAGGTGCCCGACTACTCTCCAACTCCCCTGGGACTATCTACTGCACCCGGGAACCCGTTCTTGCCGCGTAGTGATGTGTTTCGTGGAAGTGGCAGGCGTGAGTACAAGGCTCAGCCCGTACACCTTGCACAGCCTCTCACTCTCACGCATGCCACTCCGTCGCCCGTGCTTTCCCGGAGTTGCGCGTCTATTGCCGAGGTTTCCCTGGGTCTAGTGCACCTGGGATTTCATTTTGGTGGCGTTGTCATGCGTTTGGTGGAAGTGGCAGGCGTGAGTACAAGGCTCACCGCCTTCTTTAGCACATGTGCCTCATAGTGCACAGCCTCTCACTCGCAGGCGTGCCACTACGGCCGCCGTGATCTGGCAGGAGGTGCGCGCCTACTCCCCAACTTTCCTGGGACTATCTACTTCACCCGGGAATAAGTTTTGGCCGCGTGGTGATGTGTTTCGTGGAAGTGGCAGGCGTGAGTACAAGGCTCAGCCCGTACACCTTGCACAGCCTCTCACTCTCACGCATGCCACTCCGTCGCCCGTGCTTTCCCGGAGTTGCGCGTCTATTGCCGAGGTTTCCCTGGGTCTAGTGCACCTGGGATTTCATTTTGGTGGCGTTGTCATGCGTTTGGTGGAAGTGGCAGGCGTGAGGACAAGGCTCACCGCCTTCTTTAGCACATGTGCCTCATAGTGCACAGCCTCTCACTCGCAGGCGTGCCACTACGGCCGCCGTGATTTGGCAGGAGGTGCCCGACTACTCTCCAACTCCCCTGGGACTATCTACTGCACCCGGGAATCCGTTTTGGCCGCGTGGTGATGTGTTTCGTGGAAGTGGCAGGCGTGAGTACAAGACTGACCGCCTTCTTTAGCACATGTGCCTCACAGTGCACAGCCTCTCAATTGCAGGCGTGCCACTACGGCTGCCGTGATTTGGCAGGAGGTGCCCGACTACTCTCCAACTCCCCTGGGACTATCTACTGCACCCGGGAACCCGTTCTTGCCGCGTAGTGATGTGTTTCGTGGAAGTGGCAGGCGTGAGTACAAGGCTCAGCCCTTACACCTTGCACAGCCTCTCACTCTCACGCATGCCACTTCGTCGCCCGTGCTTTCCCGGAGTTGCGCGTCTATTGCCGAGGTTTCCCTGCGTCTAGTGCACCTGGGATTTCATTTTGGTGGCGTTGTCATGCGTTTGGTGGAAGTGGCAGGCGTGAGTACAAGGCTCACCGCCTTCTTTAGCACATGTGCCTCATAGTGCACAGCCTCTCACTCGCAGGCGTGCCACTACGGCCGCCGTGATCTGGCAGGAGGTGCGCGCCTACTCCCCAACTCCCCTGGGACTATCTACTTCACCCGGGAATAAGTTTTGGCCGCGTGGTGATGTGTTTCGTGGAAGTGGCAGGCGTGAGTACAAGGCTCAGCCCGTACACCTTGCACAGCCTCTCACTCTCACGCATGCCACTCCGTCGCCCGTGCTTTCCCGGAGTTGCGCGTCTATTGCCGAGGTTTCCCTGGGTCTAGTGCACCTGGGATTTCATTTTGGTGGCGTTGTCATGCGTTTGGTGGAAGTGGGAGGCGTGAGTACAAGGCTCACCGCCTTCTTTAGCACATGTGCCTCATAGTGCACAGCCTCTCACTCGCAGGCGTGCCACTACGGCCGCCGTGATTTGGCAGGAGGTGCCCGACTACTCTCCAACTCCCCTGGGACTATCTACTGCACCCGGGAATCCGTTTTGGCCGCGTGGTGATGTGTTTCGTGGAAGTGGCAGGCGTGAGTACAAGACTGACCGCCTTCTTTAGCACATGTGCCTCACAGTGCACAGCCTCTCAATTGCAGGCGTGCCACTACGGCTGCCGTGATTTGGCAGGAGGTGCCCGACTACTCTCCAACTCCCCTGGGACTATCTACTGCACCCGGGAACCCGTTCTTGCCGCGTAGTGATGTGTTTCGTGGAAGTGGCAGGCGTGAGTACAAGGCTCAGCCCGTACACCTTGCACAGCCTCTCACTCTCACGCATGCCACTCCGTCGCCCGTGCTTTCCCGGAGTTGCGCGTCTATTGCCGAGGTTTCCCTGGGTCTAGTGCACCTGGGATTTCATTTTGGTGGCGTTGTCATGCGTTTGGTGGAAGTGGCAGGCGTGAGTACAAGGCTCACCGCCTTCTTTAGCACATGTGCCTCATAGTGCACAGCCTCTCACTCGCAGGCGTGCCACTACGGCCGCCGTGATCTGGCAGGAGGTGCGCGCCTACTCCCCAACTCCCCTGGGACTATCTACTTCACCCGGGAATAAGTTTTGGCCGCGTGGTGATGTGTTTCGTGGAAGTGGCAGGCGTGAGTACAAGGCTCAGCCCGTACACCTTGCACAGCCTCTCACTCTCACGCATGCCACTCCGTCGCCCGTGCTTTCCCGGAGTTGCGCGTCTATTGCCGAGGTTTCCCTGGGTCTAGTGCACCTGGGATTTCATTTTGGTGGCGTTGTCATGCGTTTGGTGGAAGTGGCAGGCGTGAGGACAAGGCTCACCGCCTTCTTTAGCACATGTGCCTCATAGTGCACAGCCTCTCACTCGCAGGCGTGCCACTACGGCCGCCGTGATTTGGCAGGAGGTGCCCGACTACTCTCCAACTCCCCTGGGACTATCTACTGCACCCGGGAATCCGTTTTGGCCGCGTGGTGATGTGTTTCGTGGAAGTGGCAGGCGTGAGTACAAGACTGACCGCCTTCTTTAGCACATGTGCCTCACAGTGCACAGCCTCTCAATTGCAGGCGTGCCACTACGGCTGCCGTGATTTGGCAGGAGGTGCCCGACTACTCTCCAACTCCCCTGGGACTATCTACTGCACCCGGGAACCCGTTCTTGCCGCGTAGTGATGTGTTTCGTGGAAGTGGCAGGCGTGAATACAAGGCTCAGCCCTTACACCTTGCACAGCCTCTCACTCTCACGCATGCCACTTCGTCGCCCGTGCTTTCCCGGAGTTGCGCGTCTATTGCCGAGGTTTCCCTGCGTCTAGTGCACCTGGGATTTCATTTTGGTGGCGTTGTCATGCGTTTGGTGGAAGTGGCAGGCGTGAGTACAAGGCTCACCGCCTTCTTTAGCACATGTGCCTCATAGTGCACAGCCTCTCACTCGCAGGCGTGCCACTACGGCCGCCGTGATCTGGCAGGAGGTGCGCGCCTACTCCCCAACTCCCCTGGGACTATCTACTTCACCCGGGAATAAGTTTTGGCCGCGTGGTGATGTGTTTCGTGGAAGTGGCAGGCGTGAGTACAAGGCTCAGCCCGTACACCTTGCACAGCCTCTCACTCTCACGCATGCCACTCCGTCGCCCGTGCTTTCCCGGAGTTGCGCGTCTATTGCCGAGGTTTCCCTGGGTCTAGTGCACCTGGGATTTCATTTTGGTGGCGTTGTCATGCGTTTGGTGGAAGTGGCAGGCGTGAGTACAAGGCTCACCGCCTTCTTTAGCACATGTGCCTCATAGTGCACAGCCTCTCACTCGCAGGCGTGCCACTACGGCCGCCGTGATCTGGCAGGAGGTGCGCGCCTACTCCCCAACTCCCCTGGGACTATCTACTTCACCCGGGAATAAGTTTTGGCCGCGTGGTGATGTGTTTCGTGGAAGTGGCAGGCGTGAGTACAAGGCTCAGCCCGTACACCTTGCACAGCCTCTCACTCTCACGCATGCCACTCCGTCGCCCGTGCTTTCCCGGAGTTGCGCGTCTATTGCCGAGGTTTCCCTGGGTCTAGTGCACCTGGGATTTCATTTTGGTGGCGTTGTCATGCGTTTGGTGGAAGTGGCAGGCGTGAGGACAAGGCTCACCGCCTTCTTTAGCACATGTGCCTCATAGTGCACAGCCTCTCACTCGCAGGCGTGCCACTACGGCCGCCGTGATTTGGCAGGAGGTGCCCGACTACTCTCCAACTCCCCTGGGACTATCTACTGCACCCGGGAATCCGTTTTGGCCGCGTGGTGATGTGTTTCGTGGAAGTGGCAGGCGTGAGTACAAGACTGACCGCCTTCTTTAGCACATGTGCCTCACAGTGCACAGCCTCTCAATTGCAGGCGTGCCACTACGGCTGCCGTGATTTGGCAGGAGGTGCCCGACTACTCTCCAACTCCCCTGGGACTATCTACTGCACCCGGGAACCCGTTCTTGCCGCGTAGTGATGTGTTTCGTGGAAGTGGCAGGCGTGAGTACAAGGCTCAGCCCGTACACCTTGCACAGCCTCTCACTCTCACGCATGCCACTCCGTCGCCCGTGCTTTCCCGGAGTTGCGCGTCTATTGCCGAGGTTTCCCTGGGTCTAGTGCACCTGGGATTTCATTTTGGTGGCGTTGTCATGCGTTTGGTGGAAGTGGCAGGCGTGAGTACAAGGCTCACCGCCTTCTTTAGCACATGTGCCTCATAGTGCACAGCCTCTCACTCGCAGGCGTGCCACTACGGCCGCCGTGATCTGGCAGGAGGTGCGCGCCTACTCCCCAACTCCCCTGGGACTATCTACTTCACCCGGGAATAAGTTTTGGCCGCGTGGTGATGTGTTTCGTGGAAGTGGCAGGCGTGAGTACAAGGCTCAGCCCGTACACCTTGCACAGCCTCTCACTCTCACGCATGCCACTCCGTCGCCCGTGCTTTCCCGGAGTTGCGCGTCTATTGCCGAGGTTTCCCTGGGTCTAGTGCACCTGGGATTTCATTTTGGTGGCGTTGTCATGCGTTTGGTGGAAGTGGCAGGCGTGAGGACAAGGCTCACCGCCTTCTTTAGCACATGTGCCTCATAGTGCACAGCCTCTCACTCGCAGGCGTGCCACTACGGCCGCCGTGATTTGGCAGGAGGTGCCCGACTACTCTCCAACTCCCCTGGGACTATCTACTGCACCCGGGAATCCGTTTTGGCCGCGTGGTGATGTGTTTCGTGGAAGTGGCAGGCGTGAGTACAAGACTGACCGCCTTCTTTAGCACATGTGCCTCACAGTGCACAGCCTCTCAATTGCAGGCGTGCCACTACGGCTGCCGTGATTTGGCAGGAGGTGCCCGACTACTCTCCAACTCCCCTGGGACTATCTACTGCACCCGGGAACCCGTTCTTGCCGCGTAGTGATGTGTTTCGTGGAAGTGGCAGGCGTGAGTACAAGGCTCAGCCCTTACACCTTGCACAGCCTCTCACTCTCACGCATGCCACTTCGTCGCCCGTGCTTTCCCGGAGTTGCGCGTCTATTGCCGAGGTTTCCCTGCGTCTAGTGCACCTGGGATTTCATTTTGGTGGCGTTGTCATGCGTTTGGTGGAAGTGGCAGGCGTGAGTACAAGGCTCACCGCCTTCTTTAGCACATGTGCCTCATAGTGCACAGCCTCTCACTCGCAGGCGTGCCACTACGGCCGCCGTGATCTGGCAGGAGGTGCGCGCCTACTCCCCAACTCCCCTGGGACTATCTACTTCACCCGGGAATAAGTTTTGGCCGCGTGGTGATGTGTTTCGTGGAAGTGGCAGGCGTGAGTACAAGGCTCAGCCCGTACACCTTGCACAGCCTCTCACTCTCACGCATGCCACTCCGTCGCCCGTGCTTTCCCGGAGTTGCGCGTCTATTGCCGAGGTTTCCCTGGGTCTAGTGCACCTGGGATTTCATTTTGGTGGCGTTGTCATGCGTTTGGTGGAAGTGGCAGGCGTGAGTACAAGGCTCACCGCCTTCTTTAGCACATGTGCCTCATAGTGCACAGCCTCTCACTCGCAGGCGTGCCACTACGGCCGCCGTGATTTGGCAGGAGGTGCCCGACTACTCTCCAACTCCCCTGGGACTATCTACTGCACCCGGGAATCCGTTTTGGCCGCGTGGTGATGTGTTTCGTGGAAGTGGCAGGCGTGAGTACAAGACTGACCGCCTTCTTTAGCACATGTGCCTCACAGTGCACAGCCTCTCAATTGCAGGCGTGCCACTACGGCTGCCGTGATTTGGCAGGAGGTGCCCGACTACTCTCCAACTCCCCTGGGACTATCTACTGCACCCGGGAACCCGTTCTTGCCGCGTAGTGATGTGTTTCGTGGAAGTGGCAGGCGTGAGTACAAGGCTCAGCCCGTACACCTTGCACAGCCTCTCACTCTCACGCATGCCACTCCGTCGCCCGTGCTTTCCCGGAGTTGCGCGTCTATTGCCGAGGTTTCCCTGGGTCTAGTGCACCTGGGATTTCATTTTGGTTGCGTTGTCATGCGTTTGGTGGAAGTGGCAGGCGTGAGTACAAGGCTCACCGCCTTCTTTAGCACATGTGCCTCATAGTGCACAGCCTCTCACTCGCAGGCGTGCCACTACGGCCGCCGTGATCTGGCAGGAGGTGCGCGCCTACTCCCCAACTCCCCTGGGACTATCTACTTCACCCGGGAATAAGTTTTGGCCGCGTGGTGATGTGTTTCGTGGAAGTGGCAGGCGTGAGTACAAGGCTCAGCCCGTACACCTTGCACAGCCTCTCACTCTCACGCATGCCACTCCGTCGCCCGTGCTTTCCCGGAGTTGCGCGTCTATTGCCGAGGTTTCCCTGGGTCTAGTGCACCTGGGATTTCATTTTGGTGGCGTTGTCATGCGTTTGGTGGAAGTGGCAGGCGTGAGGACAAGGCTCACCGCCTTCTTTAGCACATGTGCCTCATAGTGCACAGCCTCTCACTCGCAGGCGTGCCACTACGGCCGCCGTGATTTGGCAGGAGGTGCCCGACTACTCTCCAACTCCCCTGGGACTATCTACTGCACCCGGGAATCCGTTTTGGCCGCGTGGTGATGTGTTTCGTGGAAGTGGCAGGCGTGAGTACAAGACTGACCGCCTTCTTTAGCACATGTGCCTCACAGTGCACAGCCTCTCAATTGCAGGCGTGCCACTACGGCTGCCGTGATTTGGCAGGAGGTGCCCGACTACTCTCCAACTCCCCTGGGACTATCTACTGCACCCGGGAACCCGTTCTTGCCGCGTAGTGATGTGTTTCGTGGAAGTGGCAGGCGTGAGTACAAGGCTCAGCCCTTACACCTTGCACAGCCTCTCACTCTCACGCATGCCACTTCGTCGCCCGTGCTTTCCCGGAGTTGCGCGTCTATTGCCGAGGTTTCCCTGCGTCTAGTGCACCTGGGATTTCATTTTGGTGGCGTTGTCATGCGTTTGGTGGAAGTGGCAGGCGTGAGTACAAGGCTCACCGCCTTCTTTAGCACATGTGCCTCATAGTGCACAGCCTCTCACTCGCAGGCGTGCCACTACGGCCGCCGTGATCTGGCAGGAGGTGCGCGCCTACTCCCCAACTCCCCTGGGACTATCTACTTCACCCGGGAATAAGTTTTGGCCGCGTGGTGATGTGTTTCGTGGAAGTGGCAGGCGTGAGTACAAGGCTCAGCCCGTACACCTTGCACAGCCTCTCACTCTCACGCATGCCACTCCGTCGCCCGTGCTTTCCCGGAGTTGCGCGTCTATTGCCGAGGTTTCCCTGGGTCTAGTGCACCTGGGATTTCATTTTGGTGGCGTTGTCATGCGTTTGGTGGAAGTGGCAGGCGTGAGTACAAGGCTCACCGCCTTCTTTAGCACATGTGCCTCATAGTGCACAGCCTCTCACTCGCAGGCGTGCCACTACGGCCGCCGTGATCTGGCAGGAGGTGCGCGCCTACTCCCCAACTCCCCTGGGACTATCTACTTCACCCGGGAATAAGTTTTGGCCGCGTGGTGATGTGTTTCGTGGAAGTGGCAGGCGTGAGTACAAGGCTCAGCCCGTACACCTTGCACAGCCTCTCACTCTCACGCATGCCACTCCGTCGCCCGTGCTTTCCCGGAGTTGCGCGTCTATTGCCGAGGTTTCCCTGGGTCTAGTGCACCTGGGATTTCATTTTGGTGGCGTTGTCATGCGTTTGGTGGAAGTGGCAGGCGTGAGGACAAGGCTCACCGCCTTCTTTAGCACATGTGCCTCATAGTGCACAGCCTCTCACTCGCAGGCGTGCCACTACGGCCGCCGTGATTTGGCAGGAGGTGCCCGACTACTCTCCAACTCCCCTGGGACTATCTACTGCACCCGGGAATCCGTTTTGGCCGCGTGGTGATGTGTTTCGTGGAAGTGGCAGGCGTGAGTACAAGACTGACCGCCTTCTTTAGCACATGTGCCTCACAGTGCACAGCCTCTCAATTGCAGGCGTGCCACTACGGCTGCCGTGATTTGGCAGGAGGTGCCCGACTACTCTCCAACTCCCCTGGGACTATCTACTGCACCCGGGAACCCGTTCTTGCCGCGTAGTGATGTGTTTCGTGGAAGTGGCAGGCGTGAGTACAAGGCTCAGCCCGTACACCTTGCACAGCCTCTCACTCTCACGCATGCCACTCCGTCGCCCGTGCTTTCCCGGAGTTGCGCGTCTATTGCCGAGGTTTCCCTGGGTCTAGTGCACCTGGGATTTCATTTTGGTGGCGTTGTCATGCGTTTGGTGGAAGTGGCAGGCGTGAGTACAAGGCTCACCGCCTTCTTTAGCACATGTGCCTCATAGTGCACAGCCTCTCACTCGCAGGCGTGCCACTACGGCCGCCGTGATCTGGCAGGAGGTGCGCGCCTACTCCCCAACTCCCCTGGGACTATCTACTTCACCCGGGAATAAGTTTTGGCCGCGTGGTGATGTGTTTCGTGGAAGTGGCAGGCGTGAGTACAAGGCTCAGCCCGTACACCTTGCACAGCCTCTCACTCTCACGCATGCCACTCCGTCGCCCGTGCTTTCCCGGAGTTGCGCGTCTATTGCCGAGGTTTCCCTGGGTCTAGTGCACCTGGGATTTCATTTTGGTGGCGTTGTCATGCGTTTGGTGGAAGTGGCAGGCGTGAGGACAAGGCTCACCGCCTTCTTTAGCACATGTGCCTCATAGTGCACAGCCTCTCACTCGCAGGCGTGCCACTACGGCCGCCGTGATTTGGCAGGAGGTGCCCGACTACTCTCCAACTCCCCTGGGACTATCTACTGCACCCGGGAATCCGTTTTGGCCGCGTGGTGATGTGTTTCGTGGAAGTGGCAGGCGTGAGTACAAGACTGACCGCCTTCTTTAGCACATGTGCCTCACAGTGCACAGCCTCTCAATTGCAGGCGTGCCACTACGGCTGCCGTGATTTGGCAGGAGGTGCCCGACTACTCTCCAACTCCCCTGGGACTATCTACTGCACCCGGGAACCCGTTCTTGCCGCGTAGTGATGTGTTTCGTGGAAGTGGCAGGCGTGAGTACAAGGCTCAGCCCTTACACCTTGCACAGCCTCTCACTCTCACGCATGCCACTTCGTCGCCCGTGCTTTCCCGGAGTTGCGCGTCTATTGCCGAGGTTTCCCTGCGTCTAGTGCACCTGGGATTTCATTTTGGTGGCGTTGTCATGCGTTTGGTGGAAGTGGCAGGCGTGAGTACAAGGCTCACCGCCTTCTTTAGCACATGTGCCTCATAGTGCACAGCCTCTCACTCGCAGGCGTGCCACTACGGCCGCCGTGATCTGGCAGGAGGTGCGCGCCTACTCCCCAACTCCCCTGGGACTATCTACTTCACCCGGGAATAAGTTTTGGCCGCGTGGTGATGTGTTTCGTGGAAGTGGCAGGCGTGAGTACAAGGCTCAGCCCGTACACCTTGCACAGCCTCTCACTCTCACGCATGCCACTCCGTCGCCCGTGCTTTCCCGGAGTTGCGCGTCTATTGCCGAGGTTTCCCTGGGTCTAGTGCACCTGGGATTTCATTTTGGTGGCGTTGTCATGCGTTTGGTGGAAGTGGCAGGCGTGAGTACAAGGCTCACCGCCTTCTTTAGCACATGTGCCTCATAGTGCACAGCCTCTCACTCGCAGGCGTGCCACTACGGCCGCCGTGATTTGGCAGGAGGTGCCCGACTACTCTCCAACTCCCCTGGGACTATCTACTGCACCCGGGAATCCGTTTTGGCCGCGTGGTGATGTGTTTCGTGGAAGTGGCAGGCGTGAGTACAAGACTGACCGCCTTCTTTAGCACATGTGCCTCACAGTGCACAGCCTCTCAATTGCAGGCGTGCCACTACGGCTGCCGTGATTTGGCAGGAGGTGCCCGACTACTCTCCAACTCCCCTGGGACTATCTACTGCACCCGGGAACCCGTTCTTGCCGCGTAGTGATGTGTTTCGTGGAAGTGGCAGGCGTGAGTACAAGGCTCAGCCCTTACACCTTGCACAGCCTCTCACTCTCACGCATGCCACTTCGTCGCCCGTGCTTTCCCGGAGTTGCGCGTCTATTGCCGAGGTTTCCCTGCGTCTAGTGCACCTGGGATTTCATTTTGGTGGCGTTGTCATGCGTTTGGTGGAAGTGGCAGGCGTGAGTACAAGGCTCACCGCCTTCTTTAGCACATGTGCCTCATAGTGCACAGCCTCTCACTCGCAGGCGTGCCACTACGGCCGCCGTGATCTGGCAGGAGGTGCGCGCCTACTCCCCAACTCCCCTGGGACTATCTACTTCACCCGGGAATAAGTTTTGGCCGCGTGGTGATGTGTTTCGTGGAAGTGGCAGGCGTGAGTACAAGGCTCAGCCCGTACACCTTGCACAGCCTCTCACTCTCACGCATGCCACTCCGTCGCCCGTGCTTTCCCGGAGTTGCGCGTCTATTGCCGAGGTTTCCCTGGGTCTAGTGCACCTGGGATTTCATTTTGGTGGCGTTGTCATGCGTTTGGTGGAAGTGGCAGGCGTGAGTACAAGGCTCACCGCCTTCTTTAGCACATGTGCCTCATAGTGCACAGCCTCTCACTCGCAGGCGTGCCACTACGGCCGCCGTGATTTGGCAGGAGGTGCCCGACTACTCTCCAACTCCCCTGGGACTATCTACTGCACCCGGGAATCCGTTTTGGCCGCGTGGTGATGTGTTTCGTGGAAGTGGCAGGCGTGAGTACAAGACTGACCGCCTTCTTTAGCACATGTGCCTCACAGTGCACAGCCTCTCAATTGCAGGCGTGCCACTACGGCTGCCGTGATTTGGCAGGAGGTGCCCGACTACTCTCCAACTCCCCTGGGACTATCTACTGCACCCGGGAACCCGTTCTTGCCGCGTAGTGATGTGTTTCGTGGAAGTGGCAGGCGTGAGTACAAGGCTCAGCCCGTACACCTTGCACAGCCTCTCACTCTCACGCATGCCACTCCGTCGCCCGTGCTTTCCCGGAGTTGCGCGTCTATTGCCGAGGTTTCCCTGGGTCTAGTGCACCTGGGATTTCATTTTGGTGGCGTTGTCATGCGTTTGGTGGAAGTGGCAGGCGTGAGTACAAGGCTCACCGCCTTCTTTAGCACATGTGCCTCATAGTGCACAGCCTCTCACTCGCAGGCGTGCCACTACGGCCGCCGTGATCTGGCAGGAGGTGCGCGCCTACTCCCCAACTCCCCTGGGACTATCTACTTCACCCGGGAATAAGTTTTGGCCGCGTGGTGATGTGTTTCGTGGAAGTGGCAGGCGTGAGTACAAGGCTCAGCCCGTACACCTTGCACAGCCTCTCACTCTCACGCATGCCACTCCGTCGCCCGTGCTTTCCCGGAGTTGCGCGTCTATTGCCGAGGTTTCCCTGGGTCTAGTGCACCTGGGATTTCATTTTGGTGGCGTTGTCATGCGTTTGGTGGAAGTGGCAGGCGTGAGTACAAGGCTCACCGCCTTCTTTAGCACATGTGCCTCATAGTGCACAGCCTCTCACTCGCAGGCGTGCCACTACGGCCGCCGTGATCTGGCAGGAGGTGCGCGCCTACTCCCCAACTCCCCTGGGACTATCTACTTCACCCGGGAATAAGTTTTGGCCGCGTGGTGATGTGTTTCGTGGAAGTGGCAGGCGTGAGTACAAGGCTCAGCCCGTACACCTTGCACAGCCTCTCACTCTCACGCATGCCACTCCGTCGCCCGTGCTTTCCCGGAGTTGCGCGTCTATTGCCGAGGTTTCCCTGGGTCTAGTGCACCTGGGATTTCATTTTGGTGGCGTTGTCATGCGTTTGGTGGAAGTGGCAGGCGTGAGGACAAGGCTCACCGCCTTCTTTAGCACATGTGCCTCATAGTGCACAGCCTCTCACTCGCAGGCGTGCCACTACGGCCGCCGTGATTTGGCAGGAGGTGCCCGACTACTCTCCAACTCCCCTGGGACTATCTACTGCACCCGGGAATCCGTTTTGGCCGCGTGGTGATGTGTTTCGTGGAAGTGGCAGGCGTGAGTACAAGACTGACCGCCTTCTTTAGCACATGTGCCTCACAGTGCACAGCCTCTCAATTGCAGGCGTGCCACTACGGCTGCCGTGATTTGGCAGGAGGTGCCCGACTACTCTCCAACTCCCCTGGGACTATCTACTGCACCCGGGAACCCGTTCTTGCCGCGTAGTGATGTGTTTCGTGGAAGTGGCAGGCGTGAGTACAAGGCTCAGCCCGTACACCTTGCACAGCCTCTCACTCTCACGCATGCCACTCCGTCGCCCGTGCTTTCCCGGAGTTGCGCGTCTATTGCCGAGGTTTCCCTGGGTCTAGTGCACCTGGGATTTCATTTTGGTGGCGTTGTCATGCGTTTGGTGGAAGTGGCAGGCGTGAGTACAAGGCTCACCGCCTTCTTTAGCACATGTGCCTCATAGTGCACAGCCTCTCACTCGCAGGCGTGCCACTACGGCCGCCGTGATCTGGCAGGAGGTGCGCGCCTACTCCCCAACTCCCCTGGGACTATCTACTTCACCCGGGAATAAGTTTTGGCCGCGTGGTGATGTGTTTCGTGGAAGTGGCAGGCGTGAGTACAAGGCTCAGCCCGTACACCTTGCACAGCCTCTCACTCTCACGCATGCCACTCCGTCGCCCGTGCTTTCCCGGAGTTGCGCGTCTATTGCCGAGGTTTCCCTGGGTCTAGTGCACCTGGGATTTCATTTTGGTGGCGTTGTCATGCGTTTGGTGGAAGTGGCAGGCGTGAGGACAAGGCTCACCGCCTTCTTTAGCACATGTGCCTCATAGTGCACAGCCTCTCACTCGCAGGCGTGCCACTACGGCCGCCGTGATTTGGCAGGAGGTGCCCGACTACTCTCCAACTCCCCTGGGACTATCTACTGCACCCGGGAATCCGTTTTGGCCGCGTGGTGATGTGTTTCGTGGAAGTGGCAGGCGTGAGTACAAGACTGACCGCCTTCTTTAGCACATGTGCCTCACAGTGCACAGCCTCTCAATTGCAGGCGTGCCACTACGGCTGCCGTGATTTGGCAGGAGGTGCCCGACTACTCTCCAACTCCCCTGGGACTATCTACTGCACCCGGGAACCCGTTCTTGCCGCGTAGTGATGTGTTTCGTGGAAGTGGCAGGCGTGAGTACAAGGCTCAGCCCTTACACCTTGCACAGCCTCTCACTCTCACGCATGCCACTTCGTCGCCCGTGCTTTCCCGGAGTTGCGCGTCTATTGCCGAGGTTTCCCTGCGTCTAGTGCACCTGGGATTTCATTTTGGTGGCGTTGTCATGCGTTTGGTGGAAGTGGCAGGCGTGAGTACAAGGCTCACCGCCTTCTTTAGCACATGTGCCTCATAGTGCACAGCCTCTCACTCGCAGGCGTGCCACTACGGCCGCCGTGATCTGGCAGGAGGTGCGCGCCTACTCCCCAACTCCCCTGGGACTATCTACTTCACCCGGGAATAAGTTTTGGCCGCGTGGTGATGTGTTTCGTGGAAGTGGCAGGCGTGAGTACAAGGCTCAGCCCGTACACCTTGCACAGCCTCTCACTCTCACGCATGCCACTCCGTCGCCCGTGCTTTCCCGGAGTTGCGCGTCTATTGCCGAGGTTTCCCTGGGTCTAGTGCACCTGGGATTTCATTTTGGTGGCGTTGTCATGCGTTTGGTGGAAGTGGCAGGCGTGAGTACAAGGCTCACCGCCTTCTTTAGCACATGTGCCTCATAGTGCACAGCCTCTCACTCGCAGGCGTGCCACTACGGCCGCCGTGATTTGGCAGGAGGTGCCCGACTACTCTCCAACTCCCCTGGGACTATCTACTGCACCCGGGAATCCGTTTTGGCCGCGTGGTGATGTGTTTCGTGGAAGTGGCAGGCGTGAGTACAAGACTGACCGCCTTCTTTAGCACATGTGCCTCACAGTGCACAGCCTCTCAATTGCAGGCGTGCCACTACGGCTGCCGTGATTTGGCAGGAGGTGCCCGACTACTCTCCAACTCCCCTGGGACTATCTACTGCACCCGGGAACCCGTTCTTGCCGCGTAGTGATGTGTTTCGTGGAAGTGGCAGGCGTGAGTACAAGGCTCAGCCCGTACACCTTGCACAGCCTCTCACTCTCACGCATGCCACTCCGTCGCCCGTGCTTTCCCGGAGTTGCGCGTCTATTGCCGAGGTTTCCCTGGGTCTAGTGCACCTGGGATTTCATTTTGGTGGCGTTGTCATGCGTTTGGTGGAAGTGGCAGGCGTGAGTACAAGGCTCACCGCCTTCTTTAGCACATGTGCCTCATAGTGCACAGCCTCTCACTCGCAGGCGTGCCACTACGGCCGCCGTGATCTGGCAGGAGGTGCGCGCCTACTCCCCAACTCCCCTGGGACTATCTACTTCACCCGGGAATAAGTTTTGGCCGCGTGGTGATGTGTTTCGTGGAAGTGGCAGGCGTGAGTACAAGGCTCAGCCCGTACACCTTGCACAGCCTCTCACTCTCACGCATGCCACTCCGTCGCCCGTGCTTTCCCGGAGTTGCGCGTCTATTGCCGAGGTTTCCCTGGGTCTAGTGCACCTGGGATTTCATTTTGGTGGCGTTGTCATGCGTTTGGTGGAAGTGGCAGGCGTGAGTACAAGGCTCACCGCCTTCTTTAGCACATGTGCCTCATAGTGCACAGCCTCTCACTCGCAGGCGTGCCACTACGGCCGCCGTGATCTGGCAGGAGGTGCGCGCCTACTCCCCAACTCCCCTGGGACTATCTACTTCACCCGGGAATAAGTTTTGGCCGCGTGGTGATGTGTTTCGTGGAAGTGGCAGGCGTGAGTACAAGGCTCAGCCCGTACACCTTGCACAGCCTCTCACTCTCACGCATGCCACTCCGTCGCCCGTGCTTTCCCGGAGTTGCGCGTCTATTGCCGAGGTTTCCCTGGGTCTAGTGCACCTGGGATTTCATTTTGGTGGCGTTGTCATGCGTTTGGTGGAAGTGGCAGGCGTGAGGACAAGGCTCACCGCCTTCTTTAGCACATGTGCCTCATAGTGCACAGCCTCTCACTCGCAGGCGTGCCACTACGGCCGCCGTGATTTGGCAGGAGGTGCCCGACTACTCTCCAACTCCCCTGGGACTATCTACTGCACCCGGGAATCCGTTTTGGCCGCGTGGTGATGTGTTTCGTGGAAGTGGCAGGCGTGAGTACAAGACTGACCGCCTTCTTTAGCACATGTGCCTCACAGTGCACAGCCTCTCAATTGCAGGCGTGCCACTACGGCTGCCGTGATTTGGCAGGAGGTGCCCGACTACTCTCCAACTCCCCTGGGACTATCTACTGCACCCGGGAACCCGTTCTTGCCGCGTAGTGATGTGTTTCGTGGAAGTGGCAGGCGTGAGTACAAGGCTCAGCCCGTACACCTTGCACAGCCTCTCACTCTCACGCATGCCACTCCGTCGCCCGTGCTTTCCCGGAGTTGCGCGTCTATTGCCGAGGTTTCCCTGGGTCTAGTGCACCTGGGATTTCATTTTGGTGGCGTTGTCATGCGTTTGGTGGAAGTGGCAGGCGTGAGTACAAGGCTCACCGCCTTCTTTAGCACATGTGCCTCATAGTGCACAGCCTCTCACTCGCAGGCGTGCCACTACGGCCGCCGTGATCTGGCAGGAGGTGCGCGCCTACTCCCCAACTCCCCTGGGACTATCTACTTCACCCGGGAATAAGTTTTGGCCGCGTGGTGATGTGTTTCGTGGAAGTGGCAGGCGTGAGTACAAGGCTCAGCCCGTACACCTTGCACAGCCTCTCACTCTCACGCATGCCACTCCGTCGCCCGTGCTTTCCCGGAGTTGCGCGTCTATTGCCGAGGTTTCCCTGGGTCTAGTGCACCTGGGATTTCATTTTGGTGGCGTTGTCATGCGTTTGGTGGAAGTGGCAGGCGTGAGGACAAGGCTCACCGCCTTCTTTAGCACATGTGCCTCATAGTGCACAGCCTCTCACTCGCAGGCGTGCCACTACGGCCGCCGTGATTTGGCAGGAGGTGCCCGACTACTCTCCAACTCCCCTGGGACTATCTACTGCACCCGGGAATCCGTTTTGGCCGCGTGGTGATGTGTTTCGTGGAAGTGGCAGGCGTGAGTACAAGACTGACCGCCTTCTTTAGCACATGTGCCTCACAGTGCACAGCCTCTCAATTGCAGGCGTGCCACTACGGCTGCCGTGATTTGGCAGGAGGTGCCCGACTACTCTCCAACTCCCCTGGGACTATCTACTGCACCCGGGAACCCGTTCTTGCCGCGTAGTGATGTGTTTCGTGGAAGTGGCAGGCGTGAGTACAAGGCTCAGCCCTTACACCTTGCACAGCCTCTCACTCTCACGCATGCCACTTCGTCGCCCGTGCTTTCCCGGAGTTGCGCGTCTATTGCCGAGGTTTCCCTGCGTCTAGTGCACCTGGGATTTCATTTTGGTGGCGTTGTCATGCGTTTGGTGGAAGTGGCAGGCGTGAGTACAAGGCTCACCGCCTTCTTTAGCACATGTGCCTCATAGTGCACAGCCTCTCACTCGCAGGCGTGCCACTACGGCCGCCGTGATCTGGCAGGAGGTGCGCGCCTACTCCCCAACTCCCCTGGGACTATCTACTTCACCCGGGAATAAGTTTTGGCCGCGTGGTGATGTGTTTCGTGGAAGTGGCAGGCGTGAGTACAAGGCTCAGCCCGTACACCTTGCACAGCCTCTCACTCTCACGCATGCCACTCCGTCGCCCGTGCTTTCCCGGAGTTGCGCGTCTATTGCCGAGGTTTCCCTGGGTCTAGTGCACCTGGGATTTCATTTTGGTGGCGTTGTCATGCGTTTGGTGGAAGTGGCAGGCGTGAGTACAAGGCTCACCGCCTTCTTTAGCACATGTGCCTCATAGTGCACAGCCTCTCACTCGCAGGCGTGCCACTACGGCCGCCGTGATTTGGCAGGAGGTGCCCGACTACTCTCCAACTCCCCTGGGACTATCTACTGCACCCGGGAATCCGTTTTGGCCGCGTGGTGATGTGTTTCGTGGAAGTGGCAGGCGTGAGTACAAGACTGACCGCCTTCTTTAGCACATGTGCCTCACAGTGCACAGCCTCTCAATTGCAGGCGTGCCACTACGGCTGCCGTGATTTGGCAGGAGGTGCCCGACTACTCTCCAACTCCCCTGGGACTATCTACTGCACCCGGGACCCGTTCTTGCCGCGTAGTGATGTGTTTCGTGGAAGTGGCAGGCGTGAGTACAAGGCTCAGCCCGTACACCTTGCACAGCCTCTCACTCTCACGCATGCCACTCCGTCGCCCGTGCTTTCCCGGAGTTGCGCGTCTATTGCCGAGGTTTCCCTGGGTCTAGTGCACCTGGGATTTCATTTTGGTGGCGTTGTCATGCGTTTGGTGGAAGTGGCAGGCGTGAGTACAAGGCTCACCGCCTTCTTTAGCACATGTGCCTCATAGTGCACAGCCTCTCACTCGCAGGCGTGCCACTACGGCCGCCGTGATCTGGCAGGAGGTGCGCGCCTACTCCCCAACTCCCCTGGGACTATCTACTTCACCCGGGAATAAGTTTTGGCCGCGTGGTGATGTGTTTCGTGGAAGTGGCAGGCGTGAGTACAAGGCTCAGCCCGTACACCTTGCACAGCCTCTCACTCTCACGCATGCCACTCCGTCGCCCGTGCTTTCCCGGAGTTGCGCGTCTATTGCCGAGGTTTCCCTGGGTCTAGTGCACCTGGGATTTCATTTTGGTGGCGTTGTCATGCGTTTGGTGGAAGTGGCAGGCGTGAGGACAAGGCTCACCGCCTTCTTTAGCCTCATAGTGCACAGCCTCTCACTCGCAGGCGTGCCACTACGGCCGCCGTGATTTGGCAGGAGGTGCCCGACTACTCTCCAACTCCCCTGGGACTATCTACTGCACCCGGAATCCGTTTTGGCCGCGTGGTGATGTGTTTCGTGGAAGTGGCAGGCGTGAGTACAAGACTGACCGCCTTCTTTAGCACATGTGCCTCACAGTGCACAGCCTCTCAATTGCAGGCGTGCCACTACGGCTGCCGTGATTTGGCAGGAGGTGCCCGACTACTCTCCAACTCCCCTGGGACTATCTACTGCACCCGGGAACCCGTTCTTGCCGCGTAGTGATGTGTTTCGTGGAAGTGGCAGGCGTGAGTACAAGGCTCAGCCCTTACACCTTGCACAG
>NW_028290861.1:0-20908 GCF_964205215.1 Stylophora pistillata
GTAGATAGTCCCAGGGGAGTTGGAGAGTAGTCGGGCACCTCCTGCCAAATCACGGCAGCCGTAGTGGCACGCCTGCAATTGAGAGGCTGTGCACTGTGAGGCACATGTGCTAAAGAAGGCGGTCAGTCTTGTACTCACGCCTGCCACTTCCACGAAACACATCACCACGCGGCCAAAACGGATTCCCGGGTGCAGTAGATAGTCCCAGGGGAGTTGGAGAGTAGTCGGGCACCTCCTGCCAAATCACGGCGGCCGTAGTGGCACGCCTGCGAGTGAGAGGCTGTGCACTATGAGGCACATGTGCTAAAGAAGGCGGTGAGCCTTGTCCTCACGCCTGCCACTTCCACCAAACGCATGACAACGCCACCAAAATGAAATCCCAGGTGCACTAGACCCAGGGAAACCTCGGCAATAGACGCGCAACTCCGGGAAAGCACGGGCGACGGAGTGGCATGCGTGAGAGTGAGAGGCTGTGCAAGGTGTACGGGCTGAGCCTTGTACTCACGCCTGCCACTTCCACGAAACACATCACCACGCGGCCAAAACTTATTCCCGGGTGAAGTAGATAGTCCCAGGGGAGTTGGGGAGTAGGCGCGCACCTCCTGCCAGATCACGGCGGCCGTAGTGGCACGCCTGCGAGTGAGAGGCTGTGCACTATGAGGCACATGTGCTAAAGAAGGCGGTGAGCCTTGTCCTCACGCCTGCCACTTCCACCAAACGCATGACAACGCCACCAAAATGAAATCCCAGGTGCACTAGACCCAGGGAAACCTCGGCAATAGACGCGCAACTCCGGGAAAGCACGGGCGACGGAGTGGCATGCGTGAGAGTGAGAGGCTGTGCAAGGTGTACGGGCTGAGCCTTGTACTCACGCCTGCCACTTCCACGAAACACATCACTACGCGGCAAGAACGGGTTCCCGGGTGCAGTAGATAGTCCCAGGGGAGTTGGAGAGTAGTCGGGCACCTCCTGCCAAATCACGGCAGCCGTAGTGGCACGCCTGCAATTGAGAGGCTGTGCACTGTGAGGCACATGTGCTAAAGAAGGCGGTCAGTCTTGTACTCACGCCTGCCACTTCCACGAAACACATCACCACGCGGCCAAAACGGATTCCCGGGTGCAGTAGATAGTCCCAGGGGAGTTGGAGAGTAGTCGGGCACCTCCTGCCAAATCACGGCGGCCGTAGTGGCACGCCTGCGAGTGAGAGGCTGTGCACTATGAGGCACATGTGCTAAAGAAGGCGGTGAGCCTTGTCCTCACGCCTGCCACTTCCACCAAACGCATGACAACGCCACCAAAATGAAATCCCAGGTGCACTAGACCCAGGGAAACCTCGGCAATAGACGCGCAACTCCGGGAAAGCACGGGCGACGGAGTGGCATGCGTGAGAGTGAGAGGCTGTGCAAGGTGTACGGGCTGAGCCTTGTACTCACGCCTGCCACTTCCACGAAACACATCACCACGCGGCCAAAACTTATTCCCGGGTGAAGTAGATAGTCCCAGGGGAGTTGGGGAGTAGGCGCGCACCTCCTGCCAGATCACGGCGGCCGTAGTGGCACGCCTGCGAGTGAGAGGCTGTGCACTATGAGGCACATGTGCTAAAGAAGGCGGTGAGCCTTGTCCTCACGCCTGCCACTTCCACCAAACGCATGACAACGCCACCAAAATGAAATCCCAGGTGCACTAGACCCAGGGAAACCTCGGCAATAGACGCGCAACTCCGGGAAAGCACGGGCGACGGAGTGGCATGCGTGAGAGTGAGAGGCTGTGCAAGGTGTACGGGCTGAGCCTTGTACTCACGCCTGCCACTTCCACGAAACACATCACTACGCGGCAAGAACGGGTTCCCGGGTGCAGTAGATAGTCCCAGGGGAGTTGGAGAGTAGTCGGGCACCTCCTGCCAAATCACGGCAGCCGTAGTGGCACGCCTGCAATTGAGAGGCTGTGCACTGTGAGGCACATGTGCTAAAGAAGGCGGTCAGTCTTGTACTCACGCCTGCCACTTCCACGAAACACATCACCACGCGGCCAAAACGGATTCCCGGGTGCAGTAGATAGTCCCAGGGGAGTTGGAGAGTAGTCGGGCACCTCCTGCCAAATCACGGCGGCCGTAGTGGCACGCCTGCGAGTGAGAGGCTGTGCACTATGAGGCACATGTGCTAAAGAAGGCGGTGAGCCTTGTACTCACGCCTGCCACTTCCACCAAACGCATGACAACGCCACCAAAATGAAATCCCAGGTGCACTAGACCCAGGGAAACCTCGGCAATAGACGCGCAACTCCGGGAAAGCACGGGCGACGGAGTGGCATGCGTGAGAGTGAGAGGCTGTGCAAGGTGTACGGGCTGAGCCTTGTACTCACGCCTGCCACTTCCACGAAACACATCACCACGCGGCCAAAACTTATTCCCGGGTGAAGTAGATAGTCCCAGGGGAGTTGGGGAGTAGGCGCGCACCTCCTGCCAGATCACGGCGGCCGTAGTGGCACGCCTGCGAGTGAGAGGCTGTGCACTATGAGGCACATGTGCTAAAGAAGGCGGTGAGCCTTGTACTCACGCCTGCCACTTCCACCAAACGCATGACAACGCCACCAAAATGAAATCCCAGGTGCACTAGACGCAGGGAAACCTCGGCAATAGACGCGCAACTCCGGGAAAGCACGGGCGACGAAGTGGCATGCGTGAGAGTGAGAGGCTGTGCAAGGTGTAAGGGCTGAGCCTTGTACTCACGCCTGCCACTTCCACGAAACACATCACTACGCGGCAAGAACGGGTTCCCGGGTGCAGTAGATAGTCCCAGGGGAGTTGGAGAGTAGTCGGGCACCTCCTGCCAAATCACGGCAGCCGTAGTGGCACGCCTGCAATTGAGAGGCTGTGCACTGTGAGGCACATGTGCTAAAGAAGGCGGTCAGTCTTGTACTCACGCCTGCCACTTCCACGAAACACATCACCACGCGGCCAAAACGGATTCCCGGGTGCAGTAGATAGTCCCAGGGGAGTTGGAGAGTAGTCGGGCACCTCCTGCCAAATCACGGCGGCCGTAGTGGCACGCCTGCGAGTGAGAGGCTGTGCACTATGAGGCACATGTGCTAAAGAAGGCGGTGAGCCTTGTCCTCACGCCTGCCACTTCCACCAAACGCATGACAACGCCACCAAAATGAAATCCCAGGTGCACTAGACCCAGGGAAACCTCGGCAATAGACGCGCAACTCCGGGAAAGCACGGGCGACGGAGTGGCATGCGTGAGAGTGAGAGGCTGTGCAAGGTGTACGGGCTGAGCCTTGTACTCACGCCTGCCACTTCCACGAAACACATCACCACGCGGCCAAAACTTATTCCCGGGTGAAGTAGATAGTCCCAGGGGAGTTGGGGAGTAGGCGCGCACCTCCTGCCAGATCACGGCGGCCGTAGTGGCACGCCTGCGAGTGAGAGGCTGTGCACTATGAGGCACATGTGCTAAAGAAGGCGGTGAGCCTTGTCCTCACGCCTGCCACTTCCACCAAACGCATGACAACGCCACCAAAATGAAATCCCAGGTGCACTAGACCCAGGGAAACCTCGGCAATAGACGCGCAACTCCGGGAAAGCACGGGCGACGGAGTGGCATGCGTGAGAGTGAGAGGCTGTGCAAGGTGTACGGGCTGAGCCTTGTACTCACGCCTGCCACTTCCACGAAACACATCACTACGCGGCAAGAACGGGTTCCCGGGTGCAGTAGATAGTCCCAGGGGAGTTGGAGAGTAGTCGGGCACCTCCTGCCAAATCACGGCAGCCGTAGTGGCACGCCTGCAATTGAGAGGCTGTGCACTGTGAGGCACATGTGCTAAAGAAGGCGGTCAGTCTTGTACTCACGCCTGCCACTTCCACGAAACACATCACCACGCGGCCAAAACGGATTCCCGGGTGCAGTAGATAGTCCCAGGGGAGTTGGAGAGTAGTCGGGCACCTCCTGCCAAATCACGGCGGCCGTAGTGGCACGCCTGCGAGTGAGAGGCTGTGCACTATGAGGCACATGTGCTAAAGAAGGCGGTGAGCCTTGTACTCACGCCTGCCACTTCCACCAAACGCATGACAACGCCACCAAAATGAAATCCCAGGTGCACTAGACCCAGGGAAACCTCGGCAATAGACGCGCAACTCCGGGAAAGCACGGGCGACGGAGTGGCATGCGTGAGAGTGAGAGGCTGTGCAAGGTGTACGGGCTGAGCCTTGTACTCACGCCTGCCACTTCCACGAAACACATCACCACGCGGCCAAAACTTATTCCCGGGTGAAGTAGATAGTCCCAGGGGAGTTGGGGAGTAGGCGCGCACCTCCTGCCAGATCACGGCGGCCGTAGTGGCACGCCTGCGAGTGAGAGGCTGTGCACTATGAGGCACATGTGCTAAAGAAGGCGGTGAGCCTTGTACTCACGCCTGCCACTTCCACCAAACGCATGACAACGCCACCAAAATGAAATCCCAGGTGCACTAGACGCAGGGAAACCTCGGCAATAGACGCGCAACTCCGGGAAAGCACGGGCGACGAAGTGGCATGCGTGAGAGTGAGAGGCTGTGCAAGGTGTAAGGGCTGAGCCTTGTACTCACGCCTGCCACTTCCACGAAACACATCACTACGCGGCAAGAACGGGTTCCCGGGTGCAGTAGATAGTCCCAGGGGAGTTGGAGAGTAGTCGGGCACCTCCTGCCAAATCACGGCAGCCGTAGTGGCACGCCTGCAATTGAGAGGCTGTGCACTGTGAGGCACATGTGCTAAAGAAGGCGGTCAGTCTTGTACTCACGCCTGCCACTTCCACGAAACACATCACCACGCGGCCAAAACGGATTCCCGGGTGCAGTAGATAGTCCCAGGGGAGTTGGAGAGTAGTCGGGCACCTCCTGCCAAATCACGGCGGCCGTAGTGGCACGCCTGCGAGTGAGAGGCTGTGCACTATGAGGCACATGTGCTAAAGAAGGCGGTGAGCCTTGTCCTCACGCCTGCCACTTCCACCAAACGCATGACAACGCCACCAAAATGAAATCCCAGGTGCACTAGACCCAGGGAAACCTCGGCAATAGACGCGCAACTCCGGGAAAGCACGGGCGACGGAGTGGCATGCGTGAGAGTGAGAGGCTGTGCAAGGTGTACGGGCTGAGCCTTGTACTCACGCCTGCCACTTCCACGAAACACATCACCACGCGGCCAAAACTTATTCCCGGGTGAAGTAGATAGTCCCAGGGGAGTTGGGGAGTAGGCGCGCACCTCCTGCCAGATCACGGCGGCCGTAGTGGCACGCCTGCGAGTGAGAGGCTGTGCACTATGAGGCACATGTGCTAAAGAAGGCGGTGAGCCTTGTCCTCACGCCTGCCACTTCCACCAAACGCATGACAACGCCACCAAAATGAAATCCCAGGTGCACTAGACCCAGGGAAACCTCGGCAATAGACGCGCAACTCCGGGAAAGCACGGGCGACGGAGTGGCATGCGTGAGAGTGAGAGGCTGTGCAAGGTGTACGGGCTGAGCCTTGTACTCACGCCTGCCACTTCCACGAAACACATCACTACGCGGCAAGAACGGGTTCCCGGGTGCAGTAGATAGTCCCAGGGGAGTTGGAGAGTAGTCGGGCACCTCCTGCCAAATCACGGCAGCCGTAGTGGCACGCCTGCAATTGAGAGGCTGTGCACTGTGAGGCACATGTGCTAAAGAAGGCGGTCAGTCTTGTACTCACGCCTGCCACTTCCACGAAACACATCACCACGCGGCCAAAACGGATTCCCGGGTGCAGTAGATAGTCCCAGGGGAGTTGGAGAGTAGTCGGGCACCTCCTGCCAAATCACGGCGGCCGTAGTGGCACGCCTGCGAGTGAGAGGCTGTGCACTATGAGGCACATGTGCTAAAGAAGGCGGTGAGCCTTGTACTCACGCCTGCCACTTCCACCAAACGCATGACAACGCCACCAAAATGAAATCCCAGGTGCACTAGACCCAGGGAAACCTCGGCAATAGACGCGCAACTCCGGGAAAGCACGGGCGACGGAGTGGCATGCGTGAGAGTGAGAGGCTGTGCAAGGTGTACGGGCTGAGCCTTGTACTCACGCCTGCCACTTCCACGAAACACATCACCACGCGGCCAAAACTTATTCCCGGGTGAAGTAGATAGTCCCAGGGGAGTTGGGGAGTAGGCGCGCACCTCCTGCCAGATCACGGCGGCCGTAGTGGCACGCCTGCGAGTGAGAGGCTGTGCACTATGAGGCACATGTGCTAAAGAAGGCGGTGAGCCTTGTACTCACGCCTGCCACTTCCACCAAACGCATGACAACGCCACCAAAATGAAATCCCAGGTGCACTAGACGCAGGGAAACCTCGGCAATAGACGCGCAACTCCGGGAAAGCACGGGCGACGAAGTGGCATGCGTGAGAGTGAGAGGCTGTGCAAGGTGTAAGGGCTGAGCCTTGTACTCACGCCTGCCACTTCCACGAAACACATCACTACGCGGCAAGAACGGGTTCCCGGGTGCAGTAGATAGTCCCAGGGGAGTTGGAGAGTAGTCGGGCACCTCCTGCCAAATCACGGCAGCCGTAGTGGCACGCCTGCAATTGAGAGGCTGTGCACTGTGAGGCACATGTGCTAAAGAAGGCGGTCAGTCTTGTACTCACGCCTGCCACTTCCACGAAACACATCACCACGCGGCCAAAACGGATTCCCGGGTGCAGTAGATAGTCCCAGGGGAGTTGGAGAGTAGTCGGGCACCTCCTGCCAAATCACGGCGGCCGTAGTGGCACGCCTGCGAGTGAGAGGCTGTGCACTATGAGGCACATGTGCTAAAGAAGGCGGTGAGCCTTGTCCTCACGCCTGCCACTTCCACCAAACGCATGACAACGCCACCAAAATGAAATCCCAGGTGCACTAGACCCAGGGAAACCTCGGCAATAGACGCGCAACTCCGGGAAAGCACGGGCGACGGAGTGGCATGCGTGAGAGTGAGAGGCTGTGCAAGGTGTACGGGCTGAGCCTTGTACTCACGCCTGCCACTTCCACGAAACACATCACCACGCGGCCAAAACTTATTCCCGGGTGAAGTAGATAGTCCCAGGGGAGTTGGGGAGTAGGCGCGCACCTCCTGCCAGATCACGGCGGCCGTAGTGGCACGCCTGCGAGTGAGAGGCTGTGCACTATGAGGCACATGTGCTAAAGAAGGCGGTGAGCCTTGTACTCACGCCTGCCACTTCCACCAAACGCATGACAACGCCACCAAAATGAAATCCCAGGTGCACTAGACGCAGGGAAACCTCGGCAATAGACGCGCAACTCCGGGAAAGCACGGGCGACGAAGTGGCATGCGTGAGAGTGAGAGGCTGTGCAAGGTGTAAGGGCTGAGCCTTGTACTCACGCCTGCCACTTCCACGAAACACATCACTACGCGGCAAGAACGGGTTCCCGGGTGCAGTAGATAGTCCCAGGGGAGTTGGAGAGTAGTCGGGCACCTCCTGCCAAATCACGGCAGCCGTAGTGGCACGCCTGCAATTGAGAGGCTGTGCACTGTGAGGCACATGTGCTAAAGAAGGCGGTCAGTCTTGTACTCACGCCTGCCACTTCCACGAAACACATCACCACGCGGCCAAAACGGATTCCCGGGTGCAGTAGATAGTCCCAGGGGAGTTGGAGAGTAGTCGGGCACCTCCTGCCAAATCACGGCGGCCGTAGTGGCACGCCTGCGAGTGAGAGGCTGTGCACTATGAGGCACATGTGCTAAAGAAGGCGGTGAGCCTTGTCCTCACGCCTGCCACTTCCACCAAACGCATGACAACGCCACCAAAATGAAATCCCAGGTGCACTAGACCCAGGGAAACCTCGGCAATAGACGCGCAACTCCGGGAAAGCACGGGCGACGGAGTGGCATGCGTGAGAGTGAGAGGCTGTGCAAGGTGTACGGGCTGAGCCTTGTACTCACGCCTGCCACTTCCACGAAACACATCACCACGCGGCCAAAACTTATTCCCGGGTGAAGTAGATAGTCCCAGGGGAGTTGGGGAGTAGGCGCGCACCTCCTGCCAGATCACGGCGGCCGTAGTGGCACGCCTGCGAGTGAGAGGCTGTGCACTATGAGGCACATGTGCTAAAGAAGGCGGTGAGCCTTGTCCTCACGCCTGCCACTTCCACCAAACGCATGACAACGCCACCAAAATGAAATCCCAGGTGCACTAGACCCAGGGAAACCTCGGCAATAGACGCGCAACTCCGGGAAAGCACGGGCGACGGAGTGGCATGCGTGAGAGTGAGAGGCTGTGCAAGGTGTACGGGCTGAGCCTTGTACTCACGCCTGCCACTTCCACGAAACACATCACTACGCGGCAAGAACGGGTTCCCGGGTGCAGTAGATAGTCCCAGGGGAGTTGGAGAGTAGTCGGGCACCTCCTGCCAAATCACGGCAGCCGTAGTGGCACGCCTGCAATTGAGAGGCTGTGCACTGTGAGGCACATGTGCTAAAGAAGGCGGTCAGTCTTGTACTCACGCCTGCCACTTCCACGAAACACATCACCACGCGGCCAAAACGGATTCCCGGGTGCAGTAGATAGTCCCAGGGGAGTTGGAGAGTAGTCGGGCACCTCCTGCCAAATCACGGCGGCCGTAGTGGCACGCCTGCGAGTGAGAGGCTGTGCACTATGAGGCACATGTGCTAAAGAAGGCGGTGAGCCTTGTAGTCACGCCTGCCACTTCCACCAAACGCATGACAACGCCACCAAAATGAAATCCCAGGTGCACTAGACCCAGGGAAACCTCGGCAATAGACGCGCAACTCCGGGAAAGCACGGGCGACGGAGTGGCATGCGTGAGAGTGAGAGGCTGTGCAAGGTGTACGGGCTGAGCCTTGTACTCACGCCTGCCACTTCCACGAAACACATCACCACGCGGCCAAAACTTATTCCCGGGTGAAGTAGATAGTCCCAGGGGAGTTGGGGAGTAGGCGCGCACCTCCTGCCAGATCACGGCGGCCGTAGTGGCACGCCTGCGAGTGAGAGGCTGTGCACTATGAGGCACATGTGCTAAAGAAGGCGGTGAGCCTTGTACTCACGCCTGCCACTTCCACCAAACGCATGACAACGCCACCAAAATGAAATCCCAGGTGCACTAGACGCAGGGAAACCTCGGCAATAGACGCGCAACTCCGGGAAAGCACGGGCGACGAAGTGGCATGCGTGAGAGTGAGAGGCTGTGCAAGGTGTAAGGGCTGAGCCTTGTACTCACGCCTGCCACTTCCACGAAACACATCACTACGCGGCAAGAACGGGTTCCCGGGTGCAGTAGATAGTCCCAGGGGAGTTGGAGAGTAGTCGGGCACCTCCTGCCAAATCACGGCAGCCGTAGTGGCACGCCTGCAATTGAGAGGCTGTGCACTGTGAGGCACATGTGCTAAAGAAGGCGGTCAGTCTTGTACTCACGCCTGCCACTTCCACGAAACACATCACCACGCGGCCAAAACGGATTCCCGGGTGCAGTAGATAGTCCCAGGGGAGTTGGAGAGTAGTCGGGCACCTCCTGCCAAATCACGGCGGCCGTAGTGGCACGCCTGCGAGTGAGAGGCTGTGCACTATGAGGCACATGTGCTAAAGAAGGCGGTGAGCCTTGTCCTCACGCCTGCCACTTCCACCAAACGCATGACAACGCCACCAAAATGAAATCCCAGGTGCACTAGACCCAGGGAAACCTCGGCAATAGACGCGCAACTCCGGGAAAGCACGGGCGACGGAGTGGCATGCGTGAGAGTGAGAGGCTGTGCAAGGTGTACGGGCTGAGCCTTGTACTCACGCCTGCCACTTCCACGAAACACATCACCACGCGGCCAAAACTTATTCCCGGGTGAAGTAGATAGTCCCAGGGGAGTTGGGGAGTAGGCGCGCACCTCCTGCCAGATCACGGCGGCCGTAGTGGCACGCCTGCGAGTGAGAGGCTGTGCACTATGAGGCACATGTGCTAAAGAAGGCGGTGAGCCTTGTCCTCACGCCTGCCACTTCCACCAAACGCATGACAACGCCACCAAAATGAAATCCCAGGTGCACTAGACCCAGGGAAACCTCGGCAATAGACGCGCAACTCCGGGAAAGCACGGGCGACGGAGTGGCATGCGTGAGAGTGAGAGGCTGTGCAAGGTGTACGGGCTGAGCCTTGTACTCACGCCTGCCACTTCCACGAAACACATCACTACGCGGCAAGAACGGGTTCCCGGGTGCAGTAGATAGTCCCAGGGGAGTTGGAGAGTAGTCGGGCACCTCCTGCCAAATCACGGCAGCCGTAGTGGCACGCCTGCAATTGAGAGGCTGTGCACTGTGAGGCACATGTGCTAAAGAAGGCGGTCAGTCTTGTACTCACGCCTGCCACTTCCACGAAACACATCACCACGCGGCCAAAACGGATTCCCGGGTGCAGTAGATAGTCCCAGGGGAGTTGGAGAGTAGTCGGGCACCTCCTGCCAAATCACGGCGGCCGTAGTGGCACGCCTGCGAGTGAGAGGCTGTGCACTATGAGGCACATGTGCTAAAGAAGGCGGTGAGCCTTGTACTCACGCCTGCCACTTCCACCAAACGCATGACAACGCCACCAAAATGAAATCCCAGGTGCACTAGACCCAGGGAAACCTCGGCAATAGACGCGCAACTCCGGGAAAGCACGGGCGACGGAGTGGCATGCGTGAGAGTGAGAGGCTGTGCAAGGTGTACGGGCTGAGCCTTGTACTCACGCCTGCCACTTCCACGAAACACATCACCACGCGGCCAAAACTTATTCCCGGGTGAAGTAGATAGTCCCAGGGGAGTTGGGGAGTAGGCGCGCACCTCCTGCCAGATCACGGCGGCCGTAGTGGCACGCCTGCGAGTGAGAGGCTGTGCACTATGAGGCACATGTGCTAAAGAAGGCGGTGAGCCTTGTACTCACGCCTGCCACTTCCACCAAACGCATGACAACGCCACCAAAATGAAATCCCAGGTGCACTAGACGCAGGGAAACCTCGGCAATAGACGCGCAACTCCGGGAAAGCACGGGCGACGAAGTGGCATGCGTGAGAGTGAGAGGCTGTGCAAGGTGTAAGGGCTGAGCCTTGTACTCACGCCTGCCACTTCCACGAAACACATCACTACGCGGCAAGAACGGGTTCCCGGGTGCAGTAGATAGTCCCAGGGGAGTTGGAGAGTAGTCGGGCACCTCCTGCCAAATCACGGCAGCCGTAGTGGCACGCCTGCAATTGAGAGGCTGTGCACTGTGAGGCACATGTGCTAAAGAAGGCGGTCAGTCTTGTACTCACGCCTGCCACTTCCACGAAACACATCACCACGCGGCCAAAACGGATTCCCGGGTGCAGTAGATAGTCCCAGGGGAGTTGGAGAGTAGTCGGGCACCTCCTGCCAAATCACGGCGGCCGTAGTGGCACGCCTGCGAGTGAGAGGCTGTGCACTATGAGGCACATGTGCTAAAGAAGGCGGTGAGCCTTGTCCTCACGCCTGCCACTTCCACCAAACGCATGACAACGCCACCAAAATGAAATCCCAGGTGCACTAGACCCAGGGAAACCTCGGCAATAGACGCGCAACTCCGGGAAAGCACGGGCGACGGAGTGGCATGCGTGAGAGTGAGAGGCTGTGCAAGGTGTACGGGCTGAGCCTTGTACTCACGCCTGCCACTTCCACGAAACACATCACCACGCGGCCAAAACTTATTCCCGGGTGAAGTAGATAGTCCCAGGGGAGTTGGGGAGTAGGCGCGCACCTCCTGCCAGATCACGGCGGCCGTAGTGGCACGCCTGCGAGTGAGAGGCTGTGCACTATGAGGCACATGTGCTAAAGAAGGCGGTGAGCCTTGTCCTCACGCCTGCCACTTCCACCAAACGCATGACAACGCCACCAAAATGAAATCCCAGGTGCACTAGACCCAGGGAAACCTCGGCAATAGACGCGCAACTCCGGGAAAGCACGGGCGACGGAGTGGCATGCGTGAGAGTGAGAGGCTGTGCAAGGTGTACGGGCTGAGCCTTGTACTCACGCCTGCCACTTCCACGAAACACATCACTACGCGGCAAGAACGGGTTCCCGGGTGCAGTAGATAGTCCCAGGGGAGTTGGAGAGTAGTCGGGCACCTCCTGCCAAATCACGGCAGCCGTAGTGGCACGCCTGCAATTGAGAGGCTGTGCACTGTGAGGCACATGTGCTAAAGAAGGCGGTCAGTCTTGTACTCACGCCTGCCACTTCCACGAAACACATCACCACGCGGCCAAAACGGATTCCCGGGTGCAGTAGATAGTCCCAGGGGAGTTGGAGAGTAGTCGGGCACCTCCTGCCAAATCACGGCGGCCGTAGTGGCACGCCTGCGAGTGAGAGGCTGTGCACTATGAGGCACATGTGCTAAAGAAGGCGGTGAGCCTTGTACTCACGCCTGCCACTTCCACCAAACGCATGACAACGCCACCAAAATGAAATCCCAGGTGCACTAGACCCAGGGAAACCTCGGCAATAGACGCGCAACTCCGGGAAAGCACGGGCGACGGAGTGGCATGCGTGAGAGTGAGAGGCTGTGCAAGGTGTACGGGCTGAGCCTTGTACTCACGCCTGCCACTTCCACGAAACACATCACCACGCGGCCAAAACTTATTCCCGGGTGAAGTAGATAGTCCCAGGGGAGTTGGGGAGTAGGCGCGCACCTCCTGCCAGATCACGGCGGCCGTAGTGGCACGCCTGCGAGTGAGAGGCTGTGCACTATGAGGCACATGTGCTAAAGAAGGCGGTGAGCCTTGTACTCACGCCTGCCACTTCCACCAAACGCATGACAACGCCACCAAAATGAAATCCCAGGTGCACTAGACGCAGGGAAACCTCGGCAATAGACGCGCAACTCCGGGAAAGCACGGGCGACGAAGTGGCATGCGTGAGAGTGAGAGGCTGTGCAAGGTGTAAGGGCTGAGCCTTGTACTCACGCCTGCCACTTCCACGAAACACATCACTACGCGGCAAGAACGGGTTCCCGGGTGCAGTAGATAGTCCCAGGGGAGTTGGAGAGTAGTCGGGCACCTCCTGCCAAATCACGGCAGCCGTAGTGGCACGCCTGCAATTGAGAGGCTGTGCACTGTGAGGCACATGTGCTAAAGAAGGCGGTCAGTCTTGTACTCACGCCTGCCACTTCCACGAAACACATCACCACGCGGCCAAAACGGATTCCCGGGTGCAGTAGATAGTCCCAGGGGAGTTGGAGAGTAGTCGGGCACCTCCTGCCAAATCACGGCGGCCGTAGTGGCACGCCTGCGAGTGAGAGGCTGTGCACTATGAGGCACATGTGCTAAAGAAGGCGGTGAGCCTTGTCCTCACGCCTGCCACTTCCACCAAACGCATGACAACGCCACCAAAATGAAATCCCAGGTGCACTAGACCCAGGGAAACCTCGGCAATAGACGCGCAACTCCGGGAAAGCACGGGCGACGGAGTGGCATGCGTGAGAGTGAGAGGCTGTGCAAGGTGTACGGGCTGAGCCTTGTACTCACGCCTGCCACTTCCACGAAACACATCACCACGCGGCCAAAACTTATTCCCGGGTGAAGTAGATAGTCCCAGGGGAGTTGGGGAGTAGGCGCGCACCTCCTGCCAGATCACGGCGGCCGTAGTGGCACGCCTGCGAGTGAGAGGCTGTGCACTATGAGGCACATGTGCTAAAGAAGGCGGTGAGCCTTGTCCTCACGCCTGCCACTTCCACCAAACGCATGACAACGCCACCAAAATGAAATCCCAGGTGCACTAGACCCAGGGAAACCTCGGCAATAGACGCGCAACTCCGGGAAAGCACGGGCGACGGAGTGGCATGCGTGAGAGTGAGAGGCTGTGCAAGGTGTACGGGCTGAGCCTTGTACTCACGCCTGCCACTTCCACGAAACACATCACTACGCGGCAAGAACGGGTTCCCGGGTGCAGTAGATAGTCCCAGGGGAGTTGGAGAGTAGTCGGGCACCTCCTGCCAAATCACGGCAGCCGTAGTGGCACGCCTGCAATTGAGAGGCTGTGCACTGTGAGGCACATGTGCTAAAGAAGGCGGTCAGTCTTGTACTCACGCCTGCCACTTCCACGAAACACATCACCACGCGGCCAAAACGGATTCCCGGGTGCAGTAGATAGTCCCAGGGGAGTTGGAGAGTAGTCGGGCACCTCCTGCCAAATCACGGCGGCCGTAGTGGCACGCCTGCGAGTGAGAGGCTGTGCACTATGAGGCACATGTGCTAAAGAAGGCGGTGAGCCTTGTCCTCACGCCTGCCACTTCCACCAAACGCATGACAACGCCACCAAAATGAAATCCCAGGTGCACTAGACCCAGGGAAACCTCGGCAATAGACGCGCAACTCCGGGAAAGCACGGGCGACGGAGTGGCATGCGTGAGAGTGAGAGGCTGTGCAAGGTGTACGGGCTGAGCCTTGTACTCACGCCTGCCACTTCCACGAAACACATCACCACGCGGCCAAAACTTATTCCCGGGTGAAGTAGATAGTCCCAGGGGAGTTGGGGAGTAGGCGCGCACCTCCTGCCAGATCACGGCGGCCGTAGTGGCACGCCTGCGAGTGAGAGGCTGTGCACTATGAGGCACATGTGCTAAAGAAGGCGGTGAGCCTTGTCCTCACGCCTGCCACTTCCACCAAACGCATGACAACGCCACCAAAATGAAATCCCAGGTGCACTAGACCCAGGGAAACCTCGGCAATAGACGCGCAACTCCGGGAAAGCACGGGCGACGGAGTGGCATGCGTGAGAGTGAGAGGCTGTGCAAGGTGTACGGGCTGAGCCTTGTACTCACGCCTGCCACTTCCACGAAACACATCACTACGCGGCAAGAACGGGTTCCCGGGTGCAGTAGATAGTCCCAGGGGAGTTGGAGAGTAGTCGGGCACCTCCTGCCAAATCACGGCAGCCGTAGTGGCACGCCTGCAATTGAGAGGCTGTGCACTGTGAGGCACATGTGCTAAAGAAGGCGGTCAGTCTTGTACTCACGCCTGCCACTTCCACGAAACACATCACCACGCGGCCAAAACGGATTCCCGGGTGCAGTAGATAGTCCCAGGGGAGTTGGAGAGTAGTCGGGCACCTCCTGCCAAATCACGGCGGCCGTAGTGGCACGCCTGCGAGTGAGAGGCTGTGCACTATGAGGCACATGTGCTAAAGAAGGCGGTGAGCCTTGTCCTCACGCCTGCCACTTCCACCAAACGCATGACAACGCCACCAAAATGAAATCCCAGGTGCACTAGACCCAGGGAAACCTCGGCAATAGACGCGCAACTCCGGGAAAGCACGGGCGACGGAGTGGCATGCGTGAGAGTGAGAGGCTGTGCAAGGTGTACGGGCTGAGCCTTGTACTCACGCCTGCCACTTCCACGAAACACATCACCACGCGGCCAAAACTTATTCCCGGGTGAAGTAGATAGTCCCAGGGGAGTTGGGGAGTAGGCGCGCACCTCCTGCCAGATCACGGCGGCCGTAGTGGCACGCCTGCGAGTGAGAGGCTGTGCACTATGAGGCACATGTGCTAAAGAAGGCGGTGAGCCTTGTCCTCACGCCTGCCACTTCCACCAAACGCATGACAACGCCACCAAAATGAAATCCCAGGTGCACTAGACCCAGGGAAACCTCGGCAATAGACGCGCAACTCCGGGAAAGCACGGGCGACGGAGTGGCATGCGTGAGAGTGAGAGGCTGTGCAAGGTGTACGGGCTGAGCCTTGTACTCACGCCTGCCACTTCCACGAAACACATCACTACGCGGCAAGAACGGGTTCCCGGGTGCAGTAGATAGTCCCAGGGGAGTTGGAGAGTAGTCGGGCACCTCCTGCCAAATCACGGCAGCCGTAGTGGCACGCCTGCAATTGAGAGGCTGTGCACTGTGAGGCACATGTGCTAAAGAAGGCGGTCAGTCTTGTACTCACGCCTGCCACTTCCACGAAACACATCACCACGCGGCCAAAACGGATTCCCGGGTGCAGTAGATAGTCCCAGGGGAGTTGGAGAGTAGTCGGGCACCTCCTGCCAAATCACGGCGGCCGTAGTGGCACGCCTGCGAGTGAGAGGCTGTGCACTATGAGGCACATGTGCTAAAGAAGGCGGTGAGCCTTGTACTCACGCCTGCCACTTCCACCAAACGCATGACAACGCCACCAAAATGAAATCCCAGGTGCACTAGACCCAGGGAAACCTCGGCAATAGACGCGCAACTCCGGGAAAGCACGGGCGACGGAGTGGCATGCGTGAGAGTGAGAGGCTGTGCAAGGTGTACGGGCTGAGCCTTGTACTCACGCCTGCCACTTCCACGAAACACATCACCACGCGGCCAAAACTTATTCCCGGGTGAAGTAGATAGTCCCAGGGGAGTTGGGGAGTAGGCGCGCACCTCCTGCCAGATCACGGCGGCCGTAGTGGCACGCCTGCGAGTGAGAGGCTGTGCACTATGAGGCACATGTGCTAAAGAAGGCGGTGAGCCTTGTACTCACGCCTGCCACTTCCACCAAACGCATGACAACGCCACCAAAATGAAATCCCAGGTGCACTAGACGCAGGGAAACCTCGGCAATAGACGCGCAACTCCGGGAAAGCACGGGCGACGAAGTGGCATGCGTGAGAGTGAGAGGCTGTGCAAGGTGTAAGGGCTGAGCCTTGTACTCACGCCTGCCACTTCCACGAAACACATCACTACGCGGCAAGAACGGGTTCCCGGGTGCAGTAGATAGTCCCAGGGGAGTTGGAGAGTAGTCGGGCACCTCCTGCCAAATCACGGCAGCCGTAGTGGCACGCCTGCAATTGAGAGGCTGTGCACTGTGAGGCACATGTGCTAAAGAAGGCGGTCAGTCTTGTACTCACGCCTGCCACTTCCACGAAACACATCACCACGCGGCCAAAACGGATTCCCGGGTGCAGTAGATAGTCCCAGGGGAGTTGGAGAGTAGTCGGGCACCTCCTGCCAAATCACGGCGGCCGTAGTGGCACGCCTGCGAGTGAGAGGCTGTGCACTATGAGGCACATGTGCTAAAGAAGGCGGTGAGCCTTGTCCTCACGCCTGCCACTTCCACCAAACGCATGACAACGCCACCAAAATGAAATCCCAGGTGCACTAGACCCAGGGAAACCTCGGCAATAGACGCGCAACTCCGGGAAAGCACGGGCGACGGAGTGGCATGCGTGAGAGTGAGAGGCTGTGCAAGGTGTACGGGCTGAGCCTTGTACTCACGCCTGCCACTTCCACGAAACACATCACCACGCGGCCAAAACTTATTCCCGGGTGAAGTAGATAGTCCCAGGGGAGTTGGGGAGTAGGCGCGCACCTCCTGCCAGATCACGGCGGCCGTAGTGGCACGCCTGCGAGTGAGAGGCTGTGCACTATGAGGCACATGTGCTAAAGAAGGCGGTGAGCCTTGTCCTCACGCCTGCCACTTCCACCAAACGCATGACAACGCCACCAAAATGAAATCCCAGGTGCACTAGACCCAGGGAAACCTCGGCAATAGACGCGCAACTCCGGGAAAGCACGGGCGACGGAGTGGCATGCGTGAGAGTGAGAGGCTGTGCAAGGTGTACGGGCTGAGCCTTGTACTCACGCCTGCCACTTCCACGAAACACATCACTACGCGGCAAGAACGGGTTCCCGGGTGCAGTAGATAGTCCCAGGGGAGTTGGAGAGTAGTCGGGCACCTCCTGCCAAATCACGGCAGCCGTAGTGGCACGCCTGCAATTGAGAGGCTGTGCACTGTGAGGCACATGTGCTAAAGAAGGCGGTCAGTCTTGTACTCACGCCTGCCACTTCCACGAAACACATCACCACGCGGCCAAAACGGATTCCCGGGTGCAGTAGATAGTCCCAGGGGAGTTGGAGAGTAGTCGGGCACCTCCTGCCAAATCACGGCGGCCGTAGTGGCACGCCTGCGAGTGAGAGGCTGTGCACTATGAGGCACATGTGCTAAAGAAGGCGGTGAGCCTTGTACTCACGCCTGCCACTTCCACCAAACGCATGACAACGCCACCAAAATGAAATCCCAGGTGCACTAGACCCAGGGAAACCTCGGCAATAGACGCGCAACTCCGGGAAAGCACGGGCGACGGAGTGGCATGCGTGAGAGTGAGAGGCTGTGCAAGGTGTACGGGCTGAGCCTTGTACTCACGCCTGCCACTTCCACGAAACACATCACCACGCGGCCAAAACTTATTCCCGGGTGAAGTAGATAGTCCCAGGGGAGTTGGGGAGTAGGCGCGCACCTCCTGCCAGATCACGGCGGCCGTAGTGGCACGCCTGCGAGTGAGAGGCTGTGCACTATGAGGCACATGTGCTAAAGAAGGCGGTGAGCCTTGTACTCACGCCTGCCACTTCCACCAAACGCATGACAACGCCACCAAAATGAAATCCCAGGTGCACTAGACGCAGGGAAACCTCGGCAATAGACGCGCAACTCCGGGAAAGCACGGGCGACGAAGTGGCATGCGTGAGAGTGAGAGGCTGTGCAAGGTGTAAGGGCTGAGCCTTGTACTCACGCCTGCCACTTCCACGAAACACATCACTACGCGGCAAGAACGGGTTCCCGGGTGCAGTAGATAGTCCCAGGGGAGTTGGAGAGTAGTCGGGCACCTCCTGCCAAATCACGGCAGCCGTAGTGGCACGCCTGCAATTGAGAGGCTGTGCACTGTGAGGCACATGTGCTAAAGAAGGCGGTCAGTCTTGTACTCACGCCTGCCACTTCCACGAAACACATCACCACGCGGCCAAAACGGATTCCCGGGTGCAGTAGATAGTCCCAGGGGAGTTGGAGAGTAGTCGGGCACCTCCTGCCAAATCACGGCGGCCGTAGTGGCACGCCTGCGAGTGAGAGGCTGTGCACTATGAGGCACATGTGCTAAAGAAGGCGGTGAGCCTTGTCCTCACGCCTGCCACTTCCACCAAACGCATGACAACGCCACCAAAATGAAATCCCAGGTGCACTAGACCCAGGGAAACCTCGGCAATAGACGCGCAACTCCGGGAAAGCACGGGCGACGGAGTGGCATGCGTGAGAGTGAGAGGCTGTGCAAGGTGTACGGGCTGAGCCTTGTACTCACGCCTGCCACTTCCACGAAACACATCACCACGCGGCCAAAACTTATTCCCGGGTGAAGTAGATAGTCCCAGGGGAGTTGGGGAGTAGGCGCGCACCTCCTGCCAGATCACGGCGGCCGTAGTGGCACGCCTGCGAGTGAGAGGCTGTGCACTATGAGGCACATGTGCTAAAGAAGGCGGTGAGCCTTGTCCTCACGCCTGCCACTTCCACCAAACGCATGACAACCGCCACCAAAATGAAATCCAGGTGCACTAGACCCAGGGAAACCTCGGCAATAGACGCGCAACTCCGGGAAAGCACGGGCGACGGAGTGGCATGCGTGAGAGTGAGAGGCTGTGCAAGGTGTACGGGCTGAGCCTTGTACTCACGCTGCCACTTCCACGAAACACATCACTACGCGGCAAGAACGGGTTCCCGGGTGCAGTAGATAGTCCCAGGGGAGTTGGAGAGTAGTCGGGCACCTCCTGCCAAATCACGGCAGCCGTAGTGGCACGCCTGCAATTGAGAGGCTGTGCACTGTGAGGCACATGTGCTAAAGAAGGCGGTCAGTCTTGTACTCACGCCTGCCACTTCCACGAAACACATCACCACGCGGCCAAAACGGATTCCCGGGTGCAGTAGATAGTCCCAGGGGAGTTGGAGAGTAGTCGGGCACCTCCTGCCAAATCACGGCGGCCGTAGTGGCACGCCTGCGAGTGAGAGGCTGTGCACTATGAGGCACATGTGCTAAAGAAGGCGGTGAGCCTTGTACTCACGCCTGCCACTTCCACCAAACGCATGACAACGCCACCAAAATGAAATCCCAGGTGCACTAGACCCAGGGAAACCTCGGCAATAGACGCGCAACTCCGGGAAAGCACGGGCGACGGAGTGGCATGCGTGAGAGTGAGAGGCTGTGCAAGGTGTACGGGCTGAGCTTGTACTCACGCCTGCCACTTCCACGAAACACATCACCACGCGGCCAAAACTTATTCCCGGGTGAAGTAGATAGTCCCAGGGGAGTTGGGGAGTAGGCGCGCACCTCCTGCCAGATCACGGCGGCCGTAGTGGCACGCCTGCGAGTGAGAGGCTGTGCACTATGAGGCACATGTGCTAAAGAAGGCGGTGAGCCTTGTACTCACGCCTGCCACTTCCACCAAACGCATGACAACGCCACCAAAATGAAATCCCAGGTGCACTAGACGCAGGGAAACCTCGGCAATAGACGCGCAACTCCGGGAAAGCACGGGCGACGAAGTGGCATGCGTGAGAGTGAGAGGCTGTGCAAGGTGTAAGGGCTGAGCCTTGTACTCACGCCTGCCACTTCCACGAAACACATCACTACGCGGCAAGAACGGGTTCCCGGGTGCAGTAGATAGTCCCAGGGGAGTTGGAGAGTAGTCGGGCACCTCCTGCCAAATCACGGCAGCCGTAGTGGCACGCCTGCAATTGAGAGGCTGTGCACTGTGAGGCACATGTGCTAAAGAAGGCGGTCAGTCTTGTACTCACGCCTGCCACTTCCACGAAACACATCACCACGCGGCCAAAACGGATTCCCGGGTGCAGTAGATAGTCCCAGGGGAGTTGGAGAGTAGTCGGGCACCTCCTGCCAAATCACGGCGGCCGTAGTGGCACGCCTGCGAGTGAGAGGCTGTGCACTATGAGGCACATGTGCTAAAGAAGGCGGTGAGCCTTGTCCTCACGCCTGCCACTTCCACCAAACGCATGACAACGCCACCAAAAATGAAATCCCAGGTGCACTAGACCCAGGGAAACCTCGGCAATAGACGCGCAACTCCGGGAAAGCACGGGCGACGGAGTGGCATGCGTGAGAGTGAGAGGCTGTGCAAGGTGTACGGGCTGAG
>NW_028290862.1:0-12808 GCF_964205215.1 Stylophora pistillata
AGCCCTTCTTGCAAGCTATAACAACTACTAAGTCCCCGAAGCAACTCGCAAATCCCAAGCCCAGCTACACGCCCGACTCGCATTCCACCCACAAAGCCCAAATCTCAACGCATTTTATTTTTTATTACATTTCAACATCACATCACAGCAGAGTTGCTTCAAGAGTCTTAGCGGCTGTTCGCTCGGGTTCTAATCCACTAGACTGAAACTTGGCCCCTGGCCGAGATACCCCTTCCATTCTTTGAAGAGCTCCTAAGGGCTTTACGGAACCTAGAGGCTTCATGATGCCTCCTCGGTCTCACCAAGCCAACCCAGCGGGAACCCAAGCCAAGTGAACCCAAGCCTCAACCGCTCCTTACCCAGCCCAGGCCCAGGCCCCCCTCTTCAAAATTCTCACCAAGGCCAGCTGAAAAATGCCCACCAGGGCAAATGAACATTTCTGCCGAGGGCAACTGAACACTGCCGAGGGCAAATCAACAACACTGTTCCTTCTATCCTTTTTCCTGCTGTAAAAGACCTTTTGCTGTTGATTTTCTCTAACGCTCGCCTCCGTTCATTAGTTATGACTTCATTCCTATGGAGACTTTGCAACCTTGACAGCTTTGCAAGGCCTACACTACTTGCATGGTAGGCTATTGCCTTTTATTTCAATTAACCCTTACCTGACGCTTAAGACTGCTCTTAAAGCAAGAAATAGAGCTAGGGTTAGTTAGAAAAACAGCTAGGGTAACCTAAAACCTGGGTTTGACCCGCTTAAATCTTTTAAATTGCTCACTCTTCAGACAGGGATTCTAAGGGTGAATCTTTCAAATTGCTAACCCCTCAAAGGGTGATTTTTCCAAATCTCTCACCCTTCTAAGGGTGAATCTCTCAAATTGCTAACCCTTCAAAGGGTGAATTTTTCAAATCTCTCACCCTTCTAAGGGTGAATCTCCCTAACCCTTTACCCTTCTAATGGTGAATCTCTTAAAAACCCTAACCCTAACACCTAGCTAGCCCTCACCCCTAACATAAACCCTAACCCTAAGCCTCACCCTAGCCTAAAACTTGCCTATTTGTACCGAAAGTCTGCCCAGGGGATAAGTCATGACGTCCTGACAGCGTGACATTAATGACGTCACAACGACTTCAAATGTCACCCAACACGCGTCACAGACATACACGCGTATAGAGAAAAGACCAAAGAAACAAAAACAACAGAACAAAAACACAAAAAAAGCACAATAGTGACTTCGATGGCCGTATTTCCTCAAGTGTGACGTCATTGACGTTACTCTGACGTCATACGTCACGAAATACGCGTGACTGCACCACACGCGTGAAAGAAAAAGATCACAATTTTGAGTGAAATGTGCGCATCTCGTCATGTATGACGTCATGCACCTCATCATGGCATGAAGTGGATGACATCACGCCTCGCCTGGGTTGCGTAATGGCGCCACAAGTGCAATATCAATTGAGAAAACTGCTAGAGGTCTAAGTCCACCAAAGTGCTCTTTTTTTAAGTTTCTCAAGCCCCATTTTCCCAAAGCACATTAATGTAGACATGCTTAGAAAGGTCTCTGCAAGAGGAACACTTTGATATGTATAAAACTCCTTAACTCCTTAATGGGCATGCTCAGCGGAAGAGGTCGAAAACGAGGGGAGGTCCACCAAAGTGGTTTTCCTTAAGTTTGTCAAGCTTCATCTCACCAAACCACACTAAAGTAGTCATGGTTGGGAAGATCTCTGCCAGAGGAACACTTTAATATGTATAAAACTCAATAGGTTAAGAAACCCCTTAAGATACAGCAGTTAGTTAGGGTTGCAATCTAGGGCTAGGGTTAGGCTAGGGGTTAGGGTTGCAATCTAGGGCTAGGGTTGCAATCTAGGGTTAGGGTTGCAATCTAGGGCTAGGGTTGCAATCTAGGGTTAGGGTTAGGCTAGGGGTTAGGGTTAGCACCTTCACGTCTAAGGGAATCACCCTAGAATTAACTCAGTCCTGCCCAAATCTGGCATGTAGATTGTAAAGTGCATGATCTCTTATGGGGAAAAGTATCAGCTCAATCCGTCGCGAAGCATGCATTTTTGAACGAAGCAAAAAGGTCCGGTATAGGTATAACACCCACACAAGACTTGAACTTGTAACTTCACCTTGATACTAGGGCTTGATCTCAAACCTGCTAAAAGCTTTATTCCTGAGAGTTGAGCTCTGAAATTTTCACAGGATTCTTATGGCGTTCTCTCCATCTAGAGGAGCAAGTTTGATGTCAATCCGTGTCATACTTTTCATTTTAGGTGCAATTTGTCATCAGATGTCCATCCGCCACAAAGAGTTAGTGCTAGGCTTACCAGGTTTCTAAGGTCTTGCCACGCATCATTTCATCGAATCACAGCATGTGATACACTGTTAGGAAGGTCTCGTCGAGAAGAACATCTTCACGTGTTTCAATCTACTGAGCCTAATAATGCGCATGCGTTGGAGAAGGTAAAAAGTCGAAAAAAAGGGGCATTTTGACAGTTCCGTTTGAAAGGCTACGAAAACCATGAAAACCTGCCGAAACTGACAGAAGAGGACATTGAAATGATTGTTCATTCTATTGACAGTCGTGTGGTTTAATGGGTGTAGAAAATGATCCATTGGAGAATTTTCTACGAATTTTCTTGTTTGACGGGGTGAAATAAGTACGCTTTGCAGACCTATCTTTCTTAGCTTTCAAAATTCGTAGAAAAATCAATTCTCATCCGTTTCTCGTTAAACTTACATCGATGCAATTAGCTTTGAAAGTACTTTCCACTAGAATTATAAAAAGAGATGAAAGTTGGCGTCTCCACACTCTGTCAAAGTTGAAACTTTTTCTCACTTTTACCCCGACCTATTAAAAATGGAAAAATTGCTCTGCTCACAGTATTTTCAACGTCAGTGGTCATTAAACAGCAGGAAAAAGAGAAAAAGGAGGAAAAAGGAAGAGAACAAAAGAAAAAAGAAACAGACAGAAAAGGGCAACTCCGGTATCGAACCCCGGACCGTCAGATTCTCGGTAATCTGCCCGCGGCGGTCATGGAGGGTCAAGAGTTCAATACCGGCCGGTGCGCGACTAAACTCTTTTTTGCTTTTTTTGCTTTTTTCCTCCTTTTTCTTCTTTTACCCCTCCTATTTTCATGCACTTTAGCTGCCGAGCATGGTTTTTCTCTTTATTTTTGAAAATAACCATCTTACCGATTTTCACTTGTACATGTACAAGTAAACAAACAAAATGGCGGACTGCACAATGCGATCGTAGTTTTGCTTTTATCGCCTAAGCCAAGGCCTAAGCCAGCCCACGGACACCCGAAATCAGCTTGCCTCTCCACGCTCTATGTATTGGCCCAGTTTTTTTGCAAAGAAAACGCTTCCTTTGCCAAACAAACGCAAAACCCAACCGGACCACGTGGTGGCAGCCATTCGCAAGTTGCCATCCTGGTTTTCTGCTTTTAGGCCTGAGCAGAAGCCCAAGGCAGCCCACGGACACCCGAAGTCAGCTTAAGAGTCCATTCTGTACCTAGCGGCCCATTCTATTTGCACTTTCAAGCCGTTCCTTTGGCCAACAGACGCACAACATGCTGCCAGCTCATTTGCATAATGCCAAAATCATTTGGCGAGGAGAGGTAGCCCTTCTTGCAAGCTATAACAACTACTAAGTCCCCGAAGCAACTCGCAAATCCCAAGCCCAGCTACACGCCCGACTCGCATTCCACCCACAAAGCCCAAATCTCAACGCATTTTATTTTTTTATTACATTTCAACACCACATAACAGCAGAGTTGCTTCAAGAGTCTTAGCGGCTGTTCGCTCGGGTTCTAATCCACTAGACTGAAACTTGGCCCCTGGCCGAGATACCCCTTCCATTCTTTGAAGAGCTCCTAAGGGCTTTACGGAACCTAGAGGCTTCATGATGCCTCCTCGGTCTCACCAAGCCAACCCAGCGGGAACCCAAGCCAAGTGAACCCAAGCCTCAACCGCTCCTTACCCAGCCCAGGCCCAGGCCCCCCTCTTCAAAATTCTCACCAAGGCCAGCTGAAAAATGCCCACCAGGGCAAATGAACATTTCTGCCGAGGGCAACTGAACACTGCCGAGGGCAAATCAACAACACTGTTCCTTCTATCCTTTTTCCTGCTGTAAAAGACCTTTTGCTGTTGATTTTCTCTAACGCTCGCCTCCGTTCATTAGTTATGACTTCATTCCTATGGAGACTTTGCACCTTGACAGCTTTGCAAGGCCTACACTACTTGCATGGTAGGCTATTGCCTTTTATTTCAATTAACCCTTACCTGACGCTTAAGACTGCTCTTAAAGCAAGATATAGAGTTAGGGTTAGTTAGAAAAACAGCTAGGGTAACCTAAAACCGATAAGACCCGCTTAAATCTTTTAAATTGCTCACTCTTCAGACAGGGATTCTAAGGGTGAATCTTTCAAATTGCTAACCCCTCAAAGGGTGATTTTTCCAAATCTCTCACCCTTCTAAGGGTGAATCTCTCAAATTGCTAACCCTTCAAAGGGTGAATTTTTCAAATCTCTCACCCTTCTAAGGGTGAATCTCCCTAACCCTTTACCCTTCTAATGGTGAATCTCTTAAAAACCCTAACCCTAACACCTAGCTAGCCCTCACCCCTAACATAAACCCTAACCCTAAGCCTCACCCTAGCCTAAAACTTGCCTATTTGTACCGAAAGTCTGCCCAGGGGATAAGTCATGACGTCCTGACAGCGTGACATTAATGACGTCACAACGACTTCAAATGTCACCCAACACGCGTCACAGACATACACGCGTATAGAGAAAAGACCAAAGAAACAAAAACAACAGAACAAAAACACAAAAAAAGCACAATAGTGACTTCGATGGCCGTATTTCCTCAAGTGTGACGTCATTGACGTTACTCTGACGTCATACGTCACGAAATACGCGTGACTGCACCACACGCGTGAAAGAAAAAGATCACAATTTTGAGTGAAATGTGCGCATCTCGTCATGTATGACGTCATGCACCTCATCATGGCATGAAGTGGATGACATCACGCCTCGCCTGGGTTGCGTAATGGCGCCACAAGTGCAATATCAATTGAGAAAACTGCTAGAGGTCTAAGTCCACCAAAGTGCTCTTTTTTTAAGTTTCTCAAGCCCCATTTTCCCAAAGCACATTAATGTAGACATGCTTAGAAAGGTCTCTGCAAGAGGAACACTTTGATATGTATAAAACTCCTTAACTCCTTAATGGGCATGCTCAGCGGAAGAGGTCGAAAACGAGGGGAGGTCCACCAAAGTGGTTTTCCTTAAGTTTGTCAAGCTTCATCTCACCAAACCACACTAAAGTAGTCATGGTTGGGAAGATCTCTGCCAGAGGAACACTTTAATATGTATAAAACTCAATAGGTTAAGAAACCCCTTAAGATACAGCAGTTAGTTAGGGTTGCAATCTAGGGCTAGGGTTAGGCTAGGGGTTAGGGTTGCAATCTAGGGCTAGGGTTGCAATCTAGGGTTAGGGTTGCAATCTAGGGCTAGGGTTGCAATCTAGGGTTAGGGTTAGGCTAGGGGTTAGGGTTAGCACCTTCACGTCTAAGGGAATCACCCTAGAATTAACTCAGTCCTGCCCAAATCTGGCATGTAGATTGTAAAGTGCATGATCTCTTATGGGGAAAAGTATCAGCTCAATCCGTCGCGAAGCATGCATTTTTGAACGAAGCAAAAAGGTCCGGTATAGGTATAACACCCACACAAGACTTGAACTTGTAACTTCACCTTGATACTAGGGCTTGATCTCAAACCTGCTAAAAGCTTTATTCCTGAGAGTTGAGCTCTGAAATTTTCACAGGATTCTTATGGCGTTCTCTCCATCTAGAGGAGCAAGTTTGATGTCAATCCGTGTCATACTTTTCATTTTAGGTGCAATTTGTCATCAGATGTCCATCCGCCACAAAGAGTTAGTGCTAGGCTTACCAGGTTTCTAAGGTCTTGCCACGCATCATTTCATCGAATCACAGCATGTGATACACTGTTAGGAAGGTCTCGTCGAGAAGAACATCTTCACGTGTTTCAATCTACTGAGCCTAATAATGCGCATGCGTTGGAGAAGGTAAAAAGTCGAAAAAAAGGGGCATTTTGACAGTTCCGTTTGAAAGGCTACGAAAACCATGAAAACCTGCCGAAACTGACAGAAGAGGACATTGAAATGATTGTTCATTCTATTGACAGTCGTGTGGTTTAATGGGTGTAGAAAATGATCCATTGGAGAATTTTCTACGAATTTTCTTGTTTGACGGGGTGAAATAAGTACGCTTTGCAGACCTATCTTTCTTAGCTTTCAAAATTCGTAGAAAAATCAATTCTCATCCGTTTCTCGTTAAACTTACATCGATGCAATTAGCTTTGAAAGTACTTTCCACTAGAATTATAAAAAGAGATGAAAGTTGGCGTCTCCACACTCTGTCAAAGTTGAAACTTTTTCTCACTTTTACCCCGACCTATTAAAAATGGAAAAATTGCTCTGCTCACAGTATTTTCAACGTCAGTGGTCATTAAACAGCAGGAAAAAGAGAAAAAGGAGGAAAAAGGAAGAGAACAAAAGAAAAAAGAAACAGACAGAAAAGGGCAACTCCGGTATCGAACCCCGGACCGTCAGATTCTCGGTAATCTGCCCGCGGCGGTCATGGAGGGTCAAGAGTTCAATACCGGCCGGTGCGCGACTAAACTCTTTTTTGCTTTTTTTGCTTTTTTCCTCCTTTTTCTTCTTTTACCCCTCCTATTTTCATGCACTTTAGCTGCCGAGCATGGTTTTTCTTTATTTTTGAAAATAACCATCTTACCGATTTTCACTTGTACATGTACAAGTAAACAAACAAAATGGCGGACTGCACAATGCGATCGTAGTTTTGCTTTTATCGCCTAAGCCAAGGCCTAAGCCAGCCCACGGACACCCGAAATCAGCTTGCCTCTCCACGCTCTATGTATTGGCCCAGTTTTTTTGCAAAGAAAACGCTTCCTTTGCCAAACAAACGCAAAACCCAACCGGACCACGTGGTGGCAGCCATTCGCAAGTTGCCATCCTGGTTTTCTGCTTTTAGGCCTGAGCAGAAGCCCAAGGCAGCCCACGGACACCCGAAGTCAGCTTAAGAGTCCATTCTGTACCTAGCGGCCCATTCTATTTGCACTTTCAAGCCGTTCCTTTGGCCAACAGACGCACAACATGCTGCCAGCTCATTTGCATAATGCCAAAATCATTTGGCGAGGAGAGGTAGCCCTTCTTGCAAGCTATAACAACTACTAAGTCCCCGAAGCAACTCGCAAATCCCAAGCCCAGCTACACGCCCGACTCGCATTCCACCCACAAAGCCCAAATCTCAACGCATTTTATTTTTTTATTACATTTCAACACCACATAACAGCAGAGTTGCTTCAAGAGTCTTAGCGGCTGTTCGCTCGGGTTCTAATCCACTAGACTGAAACTTGGCCCCTGGCCGAGATACCCCTTCCATTCTTTGAAGAGCTCCTAAGGGCTTTACGGAACCTAGAGGCTTCATGATGCCTCCTCGGTCTCACCAAGCCAACCCAGCGGGAACCCAAGCCAAGTGAACCCAAGCCTCAACCGCTCCTTACCCAGCCCAGGCCCAGGCCCCCCTCTTCAAAATTCTCACCAAGGCCAGCTGAAAAATGCCCACCAGGGCAAATGAACATTTCTGCCGAGGGCAACTGAACACTGCCGAGGGCAAATCAACAACACTGTTCCTTCTATCCTTTTTCCTGCTGTAAAAGACCTTTTGCTGTTGATTTTCTCTAACGCTCGCCTCCGTTCATTAGTTATGACTTCATTCCTATGGAGACTTTGCACCTTGACAGCTTTGCAAGGCCTACACTACTTGCATGGTAGGCTATTGCCTTTTATTTCAATTAACCCTTACCTGACGCTTAAGACTGCTCTTAAAGCAAGATATAGAGTTAGGGTTAGTTAGAAAAACAGCTAGGGTAACCTAAAACCGATAAGACCCGCTTAAATCTTTTAAATTGCTCACTCTTCAGACAGGGATTCTAAGGGTGAATCTTTCAAATTGCTAACCCCTCAAAGGGTGATTTTTCCAAATCTCTCACCCTTCTAAGGGTGAATCTCTCAAATTGCTAACCCTTCAAAGGGTGAATTTTTCAAATCTCTCACCCTTCTAAGGGTGAATCTCCCTAACCCTTTACCCTTCTAATGGTGAATCTCTTAAAAACCCTAACCCTAACACCTAGCTAGCCCTCACCCCTAACATAAACCCTAACCCTAAGCCTCACCCTAGCCTAAAACTTGCCTATTTGTACCGAAAGTCTGCCCAGGGGATAAGTCATGACGTCCTGACAGCGTGACATTAATGACGTCACAACGACTTCAAATGTCACCCAACACGCGTCACAGACATACACGCGTATAGAGAAAAGACCAAAGAAACAAAAACAACAGAACAAAACACAAAAAAAGCACAATAGTGACTTCGATGGCCGTATTTCCTCAAGTGTGACGTCATTGACGTTTACTCTGACGTCCATACGTCACGAAATACGCGTGACTGCACCACACGCGTGAAAGAAAAAGATCACAATTTTGAGTGAAATGTGCGCATCTCGTCATGTATGACGTCATGCACCTCATCATGGCATGAAGTGGATGACATCACGCCTCGCCTGGGTTGCGTAATGGCGCCACAAGTGCAATATCAATTGAGAAAACTGCTAGAGGTCTAAGTCCACCAAAGTGCTCTTTTTTAAGTTTCTCAAGCCCCATTTTCCCAAAGCACATTAATGTAGACATGCTTAGAAAGGTCTCTGCAAGAGGAACACTTTGATATGTATAAAACTCCTTAACTCCTTAATGGGCATGCTCAGCGGAAGAGGTCGAAAACGAGGGGAGGTCCACCAAAGTGGTTTTCCTTAAGTTTGTCAAGCTTCATCTCACCAAACCACACTAAAGTAGTCATGGTTGGGAAGATCTCTGCCAGAGGAACACTTTAATATGTATAAAACTCAATAGGTTAAGAAACCCCTTAAGATACAGCAGTTAGTTAGGGTTGCAATCTAGGGCTAGGGTTAGGCTAGGGGTTAGGGTTGCAATCTAGGGCTAGGGTTGCAATCTAGGGTTAGGGTTGCAATCTAGGGCTAGGGTTGCAATCTAGGGTTAGGGTTAGGCTAGGGGTTAGGGTTAGCACCTTCACGTCTAAGGGAATCACCCTAGAATTAACTCAGTCCTGCCCAAATCTGGCATGTAGATTGTAAAGTGCATGATCTCTTATGGGGAAAAGTATCAGCTCAATCCGTCGCGAAGCATGCATTTTTGAACGAAGCAAAAAGGTCCGGTATAGGTATAACACCCACACAAGACTTGAACTTGTAACTTCACCTTGATACTAGGGCTTGATCTCAAACCTGCTAAAAGCTTTATTCCTGAGAGTTGAGCTCTGAAATTTCACAGGATTCTTATGGCGTTCTCTCCATCTAGAGGAGCAAGTTTGATGTCAATCCGTGTCATACTTTTCATTTTAGGTGCAATTTGTCATCAGATGTCCATCCGCCACAAAGAGTTAGTGCTAGGCTTACCAGGTTTCTAAGGTCTTGCCACGCATCATTTCATCGAATCACAGCATGTGATACACTGTTAGGAAGGTCTCGTCGAGAAGAACATCTTCACGTGTTTCAATCTACTGAGCCTAATAATGCGCATGCGTTGGAGAAGGTAAAAAGTCGAAAAAAAGGGGCATTTTGACAGTTCCCGTTTGAAAGGCTACGAAAAACCATGAAAACCTGCCGAAACTGACAGAAGAGGACATTGAAATGATTGTTCATTCTATTGACAGTCGTGTGGTTTAATGGGTGTAGAAAATGATCCATTGGAGAATTTTCTACGAATTTTCTTGTTTGACGGGTGAAATAAGTACGCTTTGCAGACCTATCTTTCTTAGCTTTCAAAATTCGTAGAAAAATCAATTCTCATCCGTTTCTCGTTAAACTTACATCGATGCAATTAGCTTTGAAAGTACTTTCCACTAGAATTATAAAAAGAGATGAAAGTTGGCGTCTCCACACTCTGTCAAAGTTGAAACTTTTTCTCACTTTTACCCCGACCTATTAAAAATGGAAAAATTGCTCTGCTCACAGTATTTTCAACGTCAGTGGTCATTAAACAGCAGGAAAAAGAGAAAAAGGAGGAAAAAGGAAGAGAACAAAAAGAAAAAAGAAAACAGACAGAAAAGGGCAACTCCGGTATCGAACCCCGGACCGTCAGATTCTCGGTAATCTGCCCGCGGCGGTCATGGAGGGTCAAGAGTTCAATACCGGCCGGTGCGCGACTAAACTCTTTTTTTGCTTTTTTTGCTTTTTTTCCTCCTTTTCTTCTTTTACCCCTCCTATTTTTCATGCACTTTAGCTGCCGAGCATGGTTTTTCTCTTTATTTTTGAAAATAACCATCTTACCGATTTTCACTTGTACATGTACAAGTAAACAAACAAAATGGCGGACTGCACAATGCGATCGTAGTTTTGCTTTTATCGCCTAAGCCAAGGCCTAAGCCAGCCCACGGACACCCGAAATCAGCTTGCCTCTCCACGCTCTATGTATTGGCCCAGTTTTTTTGCAAAGAAAAACGCTTCCTTTGCCAAACAAACGCAAAACCCAACCGGACCACGTGGTGGCAGCCATTCGCAAGTTGCCATCCTGGTTTTCTGCTTTTAGGCCTGAGCAGAAGCCCAAGGCAGCCCACGGACACCCGAAGTCAGCTTAAGAGTCCATTCTGTACCTAGCGGCCCATTCTATTTGCACTTTCAAGCCGTTCCTTTGGCCAACAGGACGCACAAACATGCTGCCAGCTCATTTTGCATAATGCCAAAATCATTTTGGCGAGGAGAGGTAGCCCTTCTTGCAAGCTATAACAACTACTAAGTCCCCGAAGCAACTCGCAAATCCCAAGCCCCAGCTACACGCCCGACTCGCATTCCACCCACAAAGCCCAAATCTCAACGCATTTTATTTTTTTATTACATTTCAACACCACATAACAGCAGAGTTGCTTCAAGAGTCTTAGCGGCTGTTCGCTCGGGTTCTAATCCACTAGACTGAAACTTGGCCCCTGGCCGAGATACCCCTTCCATTCTTTGAAGAGCTCCTAAGGGCTTTACGGAACCTAGAGGCTTCATGATGCCTCCTCGGTCTCACCAAGCCAACCCAGCGGGAACCCAAGCCAAGTGAACCCAAGCCTCAACCGCTCCTTACCCAGCCCAGGCCCAGGCCCCCCTCTTCAAAATTCTCACCAAGGCCAGCTGAAAAATGCCCACCAGGGCAAATGAACATTTCTGCCGAGGGCAACTGAACACTGCCGAGGGCAAATCAACAACACTGTTCCTTCTATCCTTTTTCCTGCTGTAAAAGACCTTTTGCTGTTGATTTTCTCTAACGCTCGCCTCCGTTCATTAGTTATGACTTCATTCCTATGGAGACTTTGCACCTTGACAGCTTTGCAAGGCCTACACTACTTGCATGGTAGGCTATTGCCTTTTATTTCAATTAACCCTTACCTGACGCTTAAGACTGCTCTTAAAGCAAGATATAGAGTTAGGGTTAGTTAGAAAAACAGCTAGGGTAAACCTAAAACCTGGGTTTGACCCGCTTAAATCTTTTAAATTGCTCACTCTTCAGACAGGGATTCTAAGGGTGAATCTTTCAAATTGCTAACCCCTCAAAGGGTGATTTTTCCAAATCTCTCACCCTTCTAAGGGTGAATCTCTCAAATTGCTAACCCTTCAAAGGGTGAATTTTTCAAATCTCTCACCCTTCTAAGGGTGAATCTCCCTAACCCTTTACCCTTCTAATGGTGAATCTCTTAAAAAACCCTAACCCTAACACCTAGCTAGCCCTCACCCCTAACATAAACCCTAACCCTAAGCCTCACCCTAGCCTAAAACTTGCCTATTTGTACCGAAAGTCTGCCCAGGGGATAAGTCATGACGTCCTGACAGCGTGACATTAATGACGTCACACGACTTCAAATGTCACCCAACACGCGTCACAGACATACACGCGTATAGAGAAAAGACCAAAGAAACAAAAACAACAGAACAAAAACACAAAAAAAGCACAATAGTGACTTCGATGGCCGTATTTCCTCAAGTGTGACGTCATTGACGTTACTCTGACGTCATACGTCACGAAATACGCGTGACTGCACCACACGCGTGAAAGAAAAAGATCACAATTTTGAGTGAAATGTGCGCATCTCGTCATGTATGACGTCATGCACCTCATCATGGCATGAAGTGGATGACATCACGCCTCGCCTGGGTTGCGTAATGGCGCCACAAGTGCAATATCAATTGAGAAACTGCTAGAGGTCTAAGTCCACCAAAGTGCTCTTTTTTTAAGTTTCTCAAGCCCCATTTTCCCAAAGCACATTAATGTAGACATGCTTAGAAAGGTCTCTGCAAGAGGAAACACTTTGATATGTATAAAACTCCTTAACTCCTTAATGGGCATGCTCAGCGGAAGAGGTCGAAAACGAGGGGAGGTCCACCAAAAGTGGTTTTTCCTTAAGTTTGTCAAGCTTCATCTCACCAAACCACACTAAAGTAGTCATGGTTGGGAAGATCTCTGCCAGAGGAACACTTTAATATGTATAAACTCAATAGGTTAAGAAACCCCTTAAGATACAGCAGTTAGTTAGGGTTGCAATCTAGGGCTAGGGTTAGGCTAGGGGTTAGGGTTGCAATCTAGGGCTAGGGTTGCAATCTAGGGTTAGGGTTGCAATCTAGGGCTAGGGTTGCAATCTAGGGTTAG
>NW_028290863.1:0-1000 GCF_964205215.1 Stylophora pistillata
AGTGATGTAGCAGCTGGAGGTTGGCTGGGAGGTGCTGGAGTGGGAGCCAACTTAGGCAGCTCGGTAACAGGGGCGAGTGGAACTGCGGGGACATCGTGAGGGTTCTCCAGCACAAGCTGTGAGACACCTGTCTGGAGCAATGAACTCCATGCTGGATCCCTTCTCATTTTAATGGGATCAGGGTCCACTGTTAGGCACCTCTTGAGGTAATTCACCCAGTGGGTCGGTAGGCCTCGTGCCTCACGGTGGACATCACGAATGATCATCAGTGCCACGCCGAGCAAGTTGTAACCGACAGACTTGCTCGTCATCCCCCACGTGTGCCGGTTTCTCCCCTCTGGCTCAAGTTCAATCAAAAGCCTGCTACCTGTTCCAACCAATTCGTCTGCCAGGTCTGAGTTCTTGAACTTCGCCGTCAAGGCCTCCAACATGAATTCGAGCCGCTTGGCTGTGGGTTGATTGACACCAGGAGTTGTCCTCTTGATGAGGATGGCCGCATCGTATGCCTTTTGAGCGCTCAACCCCGCGTACATGGTGGCGTCTCCGAGAGATAGACCCTGATAGAGGGATTCGGAGTTGGTGTAGTGCCTCCCATTGTGTTCGAATGCACATTCCCAGAAATTGCTGAGAAATGGGTGGCCGTAGTGCTCATCGACCTGGCAGTTCTTGCCTGGGTAATAGAAGAAGATAGGTGATTGCGCACCAGAGGTCCGGGAGCACCGAAATTCAGCTGGCTCCGGGTCAAGCTTCTCTCTCAAGCCTGCTAGGGTGTATGTGACCTTTGAGTCTCTTAGTGGCCCAACGTGCTCCACCAATTCGGACAAAAAGTCACATTCCTCCTGTGCCTTCCCAACAGGCACTTCGTTTAGCAGCTTCTTCAAAAGCGCAACATGATCCTGGGGGGACTTGAAGTCACCCTTCTCCACATACTCCTTGCTTCTTGTGCGAGCGTCAACAGCAGATTGCTCAGGAACACAGATATTTGTTCCACCGGTAGCAC
>NW_028290864.1:0-2000 GCF_964205215.1 Stylophora pistillata
ATATAAGAGAGAGAAGAAGAAATTAAAACCAAACAAAGTGTTGCGAAGCTTCTTCAAAGGCTTTAAAGCTCCCCGAGCCTTCGAAGGCTTTGAGAAGAAGAACGAAGGGGCTTCGAAGGCTTGGGAGGAAGGCTTTGAACGAGCACGACCGAACACCCGTCAAGACGTTGCTCGACGTTGCTGTGCACGAAGTGACAAAAATAACCGAAGACTTGGCCGAAGAAGGTATTAGAAGTTTCCGCGTCTGCGCTTCTCCATCTTTTCTTTGAAGCTTAATCAGTTGTTGGTGGCTGTAGGAGCTGTAAGTGTTTGCTTAAGTGTGCTCTTGTTCCTTTTGCCACTAGACAGTTGCCTGTCTTCTTGTTGACAAAGTTGAGACAGAATTCACCAGAGTGAACTCTGCAAGACTCAAGAGACCTTGCCAAACACTTTGGTGTTTAGCTCAAACGTGGAGTGAAAAGCATTACTTCGCGTTTGCATGCACATGGTAGGAGAGCGCTGAGTGCATTCCTTGAGCCGGCAGGCAGACTCTTCGCTACTTGAGAACCCAGACTACCGCATCATTGAAGAGGGAAAGTTCTATTATGGTGTCGAAATTGGGCACTGAGCCCAGTTTGGGACTCTGAATTGCGTGAGCTTATTTTGACCAAGAAAGCCAAAATCTGGACCCGGTTTCGTGCCGGACCCATCACTGCAAGCTCTCATGTTGAACTAGAAGGTCTGTAAACGCAAATGCTACGACAACTTTCAAAGTGACGCCAAACTTACGATCAAGCAACTGTGGCAGTCTTCACACAGATGCTGGAAGAAAAGCACTCAAGGTTACAGCTCAAGACGTGAGAGCACGGCTGAGAAATGCTCGGAACGTTGAGAGGTCATACTGTAGGCAACTCATAACCGTCCTCAGAAACTCCATTAGACTACGCTAGCAGGCACGCGTAAGAAAACCAACAACTTGAGGTTTTTGTTTGCAGATCCAACTTCTTAGAAGTTCAGACGGGGCCTTTGCCGCCAGATGTTAAGAATGATGAGAACGGACCTAAGATCGCGGTAGGGCATAGGGAATTGAGAAAGGCCTAGAAGCTGGCTAGAAGCAATCCGATGAATCAGGAGTACCTAGGGCATCTTTCGATTTCTCAAGGAGCGAACCTTCTTGTGAAAAGAAAATGGCTTGCTTCGCATTTCTTTCTGGTGCTTCTTGTCTTTTTGGACTCCAACCCTGAGATTGCAGGTTCCACGAAAAATAAAAGGTGTTCTCTAGCTCTTAAGGCTGTAAACAATCAGAAATACATGTTTGTTCCTGAAAATCTGCAGACCAGCTCTATGTCATACAACGGCTAAACTGATGTTTTGTTGGAACGAGCGTTCGGAAAAAATGTGCAAAAGCATTCTAGCAGATTTTTTTCTTTCGGTTTTTTCTTTTTCTTTTGTCGTTGTCTCCTTTTCCTTCGGCATTCAAAACCACTTGCATTGGGTGGGTTTAGATTCGATCAAGACGTGTTTCTCGTCCTTAGAATAGTTTTCCATCTGCCATAGTTTTGTTTCTTTTGCTGAGAAAATCTTGGTGCTGCACCAACTTTCGTTGCCGATCCAAAAAGAGAAAATGGCATGAGTGCATTCACACAGTAGCTGTGACTATGAGACACGTGCATGCTTGCAGATGTGTTGTGGGTGGGGTGTTTATTCTTCAGAGGTTAAGCTCCATGTCTTAGAAACGCATGCATGCATGGCTGTCTACAGATAAAACATAGAATGTAATAGCTATGTTAAAACTGACTGTTTTATAAGCACATGTATGTATGTGATCTTCGATTTTATTTTGGATTTTTTCTTGTCTTTCCAGAAATTGTTCCAAGGGTTGCTTCGAAACTCGCCAGCAACAAATATACAAACATATATAGAAAAAAATACATATATTGTGCATATATATATACATACATATATGTATATTGATATGGTTTATGATATATATATATATAGATATGTAGATATATGGATAA